>NC_092044.1:20647428-20940600 GCF_003086295.3 Arachis hypogaea | reverse complement strand
GGTATGAAGAATGATGTGGCGGAATAGTTTCAAGTGCTTACTTGTCAAAAGGTAAAGATTGACATCAAAGACCTTCCGGGATGTTGCAACCTTTAGAGATTCCGCAATGGAAGTGGGAAAGTATTGCAATGGACTTTGTGTCGGGGATTGCCAAGGACTGGTTTTTGATGCTATTTGGGTGATTGTGGACGACTGACGAAGTCAGCTCACTTTTTGCCCATTCGTATGACTTATACCCTTGAGGAGCTAGCACGGTTATACATAAAGGAGATTGTGAGACTTCATGGTGTACCTGCTACTATAATCTCTGATAGAGATCCTCGTTTCACTTCAAGGTTTTGGGGTGCATTTCAGAAGGCTTTTGGAACCCGATTAAGCTTGAGCACGGCTTACCATCCTCAAACAGATGGTCAATCTGAGAGGACGATCCAAACACTAGAGGATATGTTGAGAGCTTGTGTTTTGGACCAACCGGTGAGTTGGGATCGGTATATGCCATTGGTGGAGTTTGCATACAATAATAGTTATCATGCGAGCATCGGAATGGCTCCGTATGAGGCCTTGTATGGGAGGAAATGTCAATCTCCGCTATGTTGGTATGAAGCTGGAGAGAAAAGCTTGTTAGGGCCGGAAATGATAGCTGAGACTACTGAACAAGTCAAGAAAATCCGTGATAGGATGCTTACGGCGCAGAGTCGTCAAAAGAGTTACGCCGATCAGAGGCGAAAGCCCTTAGAATTTGAGGAAGGAGATCATGTTTTCCTTAAGGTTACTCCGACCACAGGAGTAGGTAGGGCGATTAAGACAAAGAAGTTGAATCCTCGATACATTGGTCCATTTCAAATCCTGGAGAGGATTGGACCAGTGGCGTATCGGATGGCTCTACCACCCCATCTTCGAATGCACGACGTGTTTCACGTTCGCAGCTTCGAAGTACACCCTGATGCTAGCCATGTTAGAACCTGAGTCGTTCAGTTAAGGAAGATTTGACGCTTCAGTGGCTCCAGTCAGAATTGATGATATAGTATCAAACGGTTGCGTGGAAAGAGGTTTCATTGTCAAAGTGGCATGGAGTCGAGGCGGTGTGAGGAACACACTTGGGAACTTGAGTCGGAGATGCGAAGGATATCCGCATTATTCTCAGGTAATTGCATTTGAATTTTGTGGGCAAAATTCCCAATTAGGTGGTAGAATGTAAAACCGGTTAATTAACGGCTAATTAACCCATAAATGAGAATTTATTCTGAAAGCCAAAAAGTGATTTTTATGGTAAAAGTGATAGAGGAGATTGAGACGAGAATTTTGGTACCAATTTTATAGAATTCGGACCAAGATTGGACCGAACGGGCCAAACCGGGCCAATTGGACCCAAAGTGGGCCCTTGGCCCAACATAACTTAACCAAAACCCTAGTTTTCAGCATTCTCTCTCCTCATTTGTTACACACACAAGCTGAAATTAGAAAGAAAGGAGAAGAACACTCTCTCAAGTTCTCTCCCTTGGTTGATCTTCAAACCACCATAACTTTTGATCTAGAGCTCCGATTGCCGCCCGTTTGCGGCCACGCGTTCACCGCGGAGAGCTCTACAAAACCCATACAACCAATCTTGAGGTAAGCCACACCTTGCTGTTCGAAATCTCAGCCCCTATTTTCGAGTTTTATGGGTGAAATGTTGAGATTTTGGGTTCTTTGATGTTATAGGACCCAACTCTCTTGAAGGAGAAGGTTAATCTTGTCTCCTTGGACCTTGGGTGTGGTAAGATTCTCAACCCTAGTGTATTTTGTTGTTTTATGATGTTTGGGTTTTGAGATGTTGTGTATGGGTATGATGGTTGTGGCTTAGGTTGTATATGTGTGGATATTGGAGCTTGATTGGTGATTTTGAAAAACTTGGAAAGGGTTTGGTGGTGAAAAATCCGTTCTTGGAGGTGTTGAGGCCTTGAGAGCTTGTGGATAAGTGATTTGGAAGTGCTCCGGTGGAGCTTGGGAAAATCGGCTAAGGTATGGTTTCGGTTTCCCGTATCTAATATGTAATGTGGTAGGAAATACTTAGGCTAGAGGCCCTAAGATAGGCATTGAATGGTTGATGTTGTTGAATGATTGAGATATATGATGTGGTCATATATGTGATGATGATTATTGATGCTTGGTGGTATGATGTATAGAAATATGCATGTTGTGATATATGCTTGATGATTGGTTATGGTTGAATTGTGGGTTGAACCATGTTGATGGTGAGTATGATGTTGTTTGTGTACCATAATGATTTATTGGAATTGGTGTTGTTGAGAATTGGCATGAGGAATAGTATATGATATGTCAATATGTTTGAGTTTGAGCCACTTGGGTGAAGTGGGATAAAATGATGATATAGTGATTTTGTATATTGTGGGTTATGTGTCAATGTGTGAGTTGAGGAGGCTTGATGTTGAATTTGATACGTTTGAATTGATTTCAAAGAAAAGGGATGAAATTGGCATGTTTTGGTTGATTTTGGAAAGAGTTGAAAATGGTTTGTTTTGAAAATGGCATATTGTGGTTTTGTATGAAAATATGGTTTTTGGGCATACTTTGACGGGACATAACTTGGACTACGGATCTCCGTTTTGTACCAAATCTGTTTAGAAATGAAATTGGATCCGGGATGTCCATGCCGTTCGAAGAACGGGTGAAAAACGATTTAAAATGAGGAAGTTATGTCCGTTGGAAGATTGGGGTGTAAATCTGTGAAATTCTGCAGCTTTTAACTTAGAAAATTTTTAGCAGAACGACCCCTTGCGCGTGGGCGCACCTGGCGCGTACGCGCCGACTTCCGAGAAGTGCCATCCACGCGTACGCGTGATGTGCGCGGGCGCGCCGATTGTGCTGCACCCAATGCCCAGCCATTTTCCAGAGAGTTATGCCAGGACTGTGCCGGTGTTGTGCCTGGGGCACGAGAACACCCGCGCGTACGCGTGGTTGACGCGTGCGCGCCGATGGGCAAGTTTGGTATCCACGCGTTAGCGTGCATGACGCTTACGCGTCGATGAGTTTTTAAGGCCATCCACGCGTGCGCGTGGAGTGCGCGTACGCGTGGCCCTGTTTTCATCTCAAAGTTGATTTTTGAGTTTTAAAAGCCAAATTTCATACTTCTAAGCCTCCGAACTCACCACTTATATCTTAAATCAGTATGATATGCCTAGCTATGAGAGAAGGAGCTAGTGGATGTGGTAACTTGCGAGTGAAGCAAGGTAAAATGAATGATCATTGAGGATCATTGATGAATATGTGAGATGTGGAGGATGGTGGTGGAAGTGCTTGTTATGCCATTGGCCGAAGGGCCGTAATTGTTTATGAATGGGCTGGTTCTGGATTGAACCGTGAGCCGGAATAGCTGTGTATGCTATGGATATTGGCTGGTTATGGATTTAACCGTGAGCCGGATGGCTGATATGGATGTTGATCCATGGATGAGAATTCATGCATGTTTATGCTGAATTATTGATATTTGTGATTTGCACTTCCACTCTCGGAGTTACGAGTTTCCCTGGGTAGTAGTAGTGACTAGCCACCACGTGCTCCAGGTTGAGACTTGGTACTCTTCTGACCCTATGTCATAAGTGTGGCCGGGCACTGTGAAAGACCCGGATGAGCTCGCCCCCGTATATTTTCACCAGTGAGGGTGATGGATATAGATCATGATTATGATCAAGTTTATGACGAGTATAACTCGAGTTGGGGATGCATGACAGAGGGACAGTCTGATGGTTAGCTACCAGGACTTGTCGGGTTGGCTCTATAACCGACAGATGATATCATCAGCCACTAGGGACAGGCATTCATCATATGCATACTATGTGAATTGTTTGAGATTGCCTATTTGACTGCATATAACTTGCTAATTGTCTAAATGTCTTACTTGCTCCTATTTGTATATTCCTTGTTTGATATAACTGTGTTTGCTATATTATACTCCTGCTGGTGGTTGGGAGGTCTGAAGGAATTGGAAAGGGAAGTATTAGTTAGACTGAAGAATCTTTAGTCAGATGCCCTTATATGGTTTAGCTTGTTTATAAGCTTTGATATTATCTGGAGGAAGCTCTAGGATTGCCTTTGGCTTTCCTCTATTATTATGTATTATATATGTGGAAACTGTTACCTGCTGGGAACCTCTGGTTCTCACCCATGCGGATTTTGTGGTTTTCAGATGCAGGACGTGAGGTGTCCCGCTGATGCATGCTGGAGACTTCTGTTATTGCGAAGATCCTTTGTTCTTGGGGCTATGTTTTGGTTTATATGTTTTGTTTAGATACTTTTGTCTCCATTTAATAATACAGACTGTGATGACTCCTCCTATGGGAGATTTTGGAGAATAGGTTTTACGTATTTGTGTCCCTTTGGGTTTCCTTTGGGGTTTTCCTTATTTTATCATATGTATATATTGTTATGCTCGGACCGGTTATCTTCGCAGCCGGATCTTGAGTCTTGATATTCCTGTTTTTGACACTCCTTTGTATATATATAATCTCGCGTTGGTTATTCTTGTTCGTTACATTTTCGATCGGAGTGTTGCGCTTTGAGTTGCGGTTTTTGTTTACCCCTTTTTCTACAAAGGCTCCTAGTTATAATCAATTATTCATACTACTATACGTACTAAATTTTTATTTTAGAAGTCGTAACACCTTGCCATCTCTGAATTATGACTTAAGCATAAGACTCTGTATGGTAGGGTGTTACATTATGGTATCAGAGCAGTTCGTTCCTGTAGAGCCTGAGGGATGGACTGATTATGTTTCTGTGCATTCTCTGTGTGTGTGTTATGTGCTATTAGTATATCTGCTTGATATAATTGGCATAAACGTTCATGAGCATGCATTTGGGACTTTGAAGTACTAGACTTCCGATATTGAGACTGATCAACTTAATATCGATTGTTTGGTATGTATAGGAACCAGATGGCGCCTCGTGGACGCGGTAGAGGTAGTGCGAGAGGTCGTACGAATGCTCGTGCACCGGAGAATAACCCTAATGACCCGGTGAACTTCATGACTGCATTGGAAAACATGGCTGCTGCTATGCAAGCCACTGCTGAGGCCCTTGGTCAACAAATGAACAACCATGGTAATGATGGAGGTGGAGTTCAGGGCCCAATGACACTGGCAAACTTTTTGAAGGTGAATCCGCCTAAGTTCAAAGGAACTACTAGTCCGACTGAGGCTGATACATGGTTTCAGGCTATAGAGCGAGCGCTGCAAGCGCAAGTGGTGCCTGAAGGACAGCGTGTCGAGTTTGCTACCTATATGCTTGTCGGTGAAGCATCCCATTGGTGGCAAGGTATCCGACGTCTTCTGCAGCAGGGTGATGACTATATCACTTGGAATGTTTTCCAAGAGGAGTTCTATAAGAAGTACTTTCCGACTTCTGCTAGGACGGCTAAGGAACTTGAATTGTTACAACTGAAGCAGGGTACTATGTCCATATCAGAGTATACTGACAAGTTTGAGGAGCTGTTCAGGTTCTCTCGTATGTGCCAAGGGACTCCGGTGGAGTATGAGGAATGGAAGTGTGTTAAGTATGAAGGAGGACTCCGGAGTGACATTTTCAGTTCAGTGGGACCAATGGAGATTAGGACTTTCTCCGAGTTGGTAAACAAGTGTAGGGTTGCTGAAGAGTGTGTGAAGAGGGCAACCGCCGAGAAGGGGAGTCAAAGGGGATCGTTCCCACAGAACCGAGGGAAGAGCTTTGCACCTAGAGGTCCGTCTTTCAAGAGGGGAAGCTCTTTTAGGAGGCCCAACAACAACAACAACTCCCAAGGAAAAAGGTTTAGGAAACAGCCTCAGAATGATCAAGCTTGTACTAGATGTGGGAGTCACCATCCGGGAGCACCATGCAAGTCCGGATGGGGTTTGTGCTACACTTGTGGAAAGGCAGGGCATAAAGCTGTAAATTGTCCTGAGAAGCAGAAACAAGGTGCTGGAAAGGCACAACAGACTGGTCGGGTGTTCACCACTTTAGCTGTAGGAGCTGAGGGATCTGAGACACTCATTCGAGGTAACTGTGAAATGGCTAGTCAAACTTTAAATGCTTTATTTGATTCGGGAGCATCACATTCATTCATTGCATTTGAGAAAGCCCATGAGTTAGGATTGAAGATTGTAACTTTAGGTTATGATCTAAGAGTGTATAATGCTACCCATGAAGCCATGGTAACTAGGCTAGGATGCCCGGAAGTCACCTTTAGGTTCAAGCAGCGTGATTTTGTTCATAATTTAATCTGCTTGCCGATGATTGGTCTTGATCTTATCTTGGGATTGGACTGGTTATCTAAGAACCATGTTTTGCTTGATTGTTCTACAAAGTCGGTGTACTTTATGCCGGAAGATACAGAAGGGCCGGTCGTGGTAAATAATTATTGCTTGAATTCGATGATGGTGAATTGTTCCGGAACCGAATGTCAGGGTATCATGTTGTTAGCCGCGGGCGTTTCGGGTGATGATCAAAAGTTGGAACAGATTCCGATTGTGTGTGAGTTTCCGGAAGTGTTTCCCGATGATATTGATGAGTTTCCACCTAACCGAGAGGTTGAGTTTGCTATTGAATTGGTGCCCGGGGCGGGACCAATCTCAAGTGCCCCTTATAGGATGTCACCGTTAGAGATGAACGAGCTAAAGTCTCAATTAGAGGATTTGTTGGGAAAGAATTTTATACGACCAAGTGTCTCTCCGTGGGGTGCTCCAGTGTTACTGGTGAAGAAGAAGGATGGGAGTATGCGGCTCTGTGTGGATTACAGGCAGCTGAACAAGGTTACAATAAAGAATAAGTACCCATTGCCGAGAATCGATGATCTCATGGATCAGTTACAAGGAGCTGGAGTTTTCTCCAAGATCGATTTGCGATCCGGTTATCACCAGATAAGGGTGAGGGGTGAGGATATCCCTAAGACCGCTTTCAGGACTCGTTATGGTCATTACGAGTACACTGTGATGTCTTTTGGGTTGACGAATGCTCCTGCGGTATTCATGGACTATATGAATAGAGTTTTCCGTCCGTTTTTGGATAAATTCGTTGTTGTCTTCATTGATGACATACTGATTTATTCCAAGACTGAAGAAGAGCATGCGGAACACTTGAGGATCGTGTTGCAGATTCTAAAGGAGAAGAAACTCTATGCAAAACTGTCTAAGTGTGAGTTTTGGAAGAGTGAGGTGAAGTTTTTGGGCCATGTGGTGAGTAAAAAGGGAATAGCCGTAGATCCAACTAAGGTGGAGGCTGTGATGGATTGGAAGCAACCAACCACCGTAACAGAGGTAAGGAGTTTTCTGGGTTTAGCTGGCTATTACCGAAGGTTTATCAAAGGCTTTTCACAGATAGCTTTGCCAATGACAAAGTTAATCCGCAAAGACACTCCGTTTGTTTGGACTCCTGAATGCGAGGAGAGCTTTCAGACATTGAAGAAAAAGTTGACTACTGCACCAGTGTTAGTGTTACCCGAGCCGAATGAGCCATTTGAGGTGTATTGTGATGCCTCATTAAAGGGTTTAGGGTGCGTGCTGATGCAGCATCATAATGTGGTGGCGTATGCCTCACGACAGTTGAGACCTCATGAAATTAGTTACCCTACGCACGATTTGGAACTCGCTGCGGTTGTGTTTGCCTTGAAGGTGTGGAGGCATTATCTCTATGGAGTTAAGTTCCAAGTTTTCTCTGATCATAAGAGCTTGAAGTACCTCTTTGATCAGAAAGAGCTTAATATGAGGCAGAGAAGGTGGATGGAATTGTTGAAGGACTACGACTTCGAGTTGCATTACCATCCGGGAAGGGCGAACGTAGTGGCGGATGCTTTAAGTCGAAAGTCATTATATGCGGCTTGGATGATGCTTCAAGAGGAGAAGTTACTCAAGGGATTTGAGAGTCTGAAAATCGGTGCTCGAGAAGTATCCGGAACCTTGTGTTTGAGCCGATTAGAGATCTCAAGTGACTTTAAGTCCGAACTCCTAAAGGCTCATCAAAATGATGAAGCGTTATGGAAAGTGTTACCGGCTATTGAGCAAGGAAAACAGTGGAGAGTGTCGGAAGAAAAAGATGGGTTATGGAGATTCAAGGGTAGGATCATTGTGCCGGATGTTGGTACTTTGAGGCAAGATATTTTAAGGGAGGCACACAAAAGCGGATTCTCCATTCACCCGGGAAGTACTAAGATGTACCATGATTTAAAGGCGATGTTTTGGTGGCCGGGTATGAAGAATGATGTGGCGGAATATGTTTCAAAGTGCTTAACTTGTCAAAAGGTAAAGATTGAACATCAAAGACCTTCCGGGATGTTGCAACCTTTAGAGATTCCGCAATGGAAGTGGGAAAGTATTGCAATGGACTTTGTGTCGGGATTGCCAAGGACTGGTTTTGATGCTATTTGGGTGATTGTGGACCGACTGACGAAGTCAGCTCACTTTTTGCCCATTCGTATGACTTATACCCTTGAGGAGCTAGCACGGTTATACATAAAGGAGATTGTGAGACTTCATGGTGTACCTGCTACTATAATCTCTGATAGAGATCCTCGTTTCACTTCAAGGTTTTGGGGTGCATTTCAGAAGGCTTTTGGAACCCGATTAAGCTTGAGCACGGCTTACCATCCTCAAACAGATGGTCAATCTGAGAGGACGATCCAAACACTAGAGGATATGTTGAGAGCTTGTGTTTTGGACCAACCGGTGAGTTGGGATCGGTATATGCCATTGGTGGAGTTTGCATACAATAATAGTTATCATGCGAGCATCGGAATGGCTCCGTATGAGGCCTTGTATGGGAGGAAATGTCAATCTCCGCTATGTTGGTATGAAGCTGGAGAGAAAAGCTTGTTAGGGCCGGAAATGATAGCTGAGACTACTGAACAAGTCAAGAAAATCCGTGATAGGATGCTTACGGCGCAGAGTCGTCAAAAGAGTTACGCCGATCAGAGGCGAAAGCCCTTAGAATTTGAGGAAGGAGATCATGTTTTCCTTAAGGTTACTCCGACCACAGGAGTAGGTAGGGCGATTAAGACAAAGAAGTTGAATCCTCGATACATTGGTCCATTTCAAATCCTGGAGAGGATTGGACCAGTGGCGTATCGGATGGCTCTACCACCCCATCTTTCGAACCTGCACGACGTGTTTCACGTGTCGCAGCTTCGGAAGTACACCCCTGATGCTAGCCATGCGTTAGAACCTGAGTCGGTTCAGTTAAGGGAAGATTTGACGCTTCCAGTGGCTCCAGTCAGAATTGATGATACTAGTATCAAACGGTTGCGTGGGAAAGAGGTTTCATTGGTCAAAGTGGCATGGAGTCGAGGCGGTGTTGAGGAACACACTTGGGAACTTGAGTCGGAGATGCGAACGGATTATCCGCAGTTATTCTCAGGTAATTGCATTTGAATTTTGTGGGCAAAATTCCCAATTAGGTGGGTAGAATGTAAAACCCGGTTAATTAACGGCTAATTAACCCATAAATGAGAATTTATTCTAGAAAGCCTAAAACGTGATTTTTATGGCTAAATGTGATAGAGGAGACTGAGACGAGAATTTTGGTACCAATTTTATAGAATTCGGACCAAGATTGGACCGAACGGGCCAAACCGGGCCAATTGGACCCAAAGTGGGCCCTTGGCCCAACATAACTTAACCAAAACCCTAGTTTTCAGCACTCTCTCTCCTCATTTGTTACACACACAAGCTGAAATTAGAAAGAAAGGGAAGAAGAACACTCTCTCAAGTTCTCTCCCTTGGTTGATCTTCAAACCACCATAACTTTTGATCTAGAGCTCCGATTGCCGCCCCGTTTGCGGCCACGCGTTCACCGCGGAGAGCTCTACAAAACCCATACAGCCAATCTTGAGGTAAGCCACACCTTGCTGTTCGAAATCTCAGCCCCTATTTTCGAGTTTTATGGGTGAAATGTTGAGATTTTGGGTTCTTTGATGTTATAGGACCCAACTCTCTTGAAGGAGAAGGTTAATCTTGTCTCCTTGGACCTTGGGTGTGGTAAGATTCTCAACCCTAGTGTATTTTGTTGTTTTATGATGTTTGGGTTTTGAGATGTTGTGTATGGGTATGATGGTTGTGGCTTAGGTTGTATATGTGTGGATATTGGAGCTTGATTGGTGATTTTGAAAAACTTGGAAAGGGTTTGGTGGTGAAAAATCCGTTCTTGGAGGTGTTGAGGCCTTGAGAGCTTGTGGATAAGTGATTTGGAAGTGCTCCGGTGGAGCTTGGGAAAATCGGCTAAGGTATGGTTTCGGTTTCCCGTATCTAATATGTAATGTGGTAGGAAATACTTAGGCTAGAGGCCCTAAGATAGGCATTGAATGGTTGATGTTGTTGAATGATTGAGATATATGATGTGGTCATATATGTGATGATGATTATTGATGCTTTGGTGGTATGATGTATAAGAAATATGCATGTTGTGATATATGCTTGATGATTGGTTATGGTTGAATTGTGGGTTGAACCATGTTGATGGTGAGTATGATGTTGTTTGTGTACCATAATGATTTATTGGAATTGGTGTTGTTGAGAATTGGCATGAGGAATAGTATATGATATGTCAATATGTTTGAGTTTGAGCCACTTGGGTGAAGTGGGATAAAATGATGATATAGTGATTTTGTATATTGTGGGTTATGTGTCAATGTGTGAGTTGAGGAGGCTTGATGTTGAATTTGATACGTTTGAATTGATTTCAAAGAAAAGGGATGAAATTGGCATGTTTTGGTTGATTTTGGAAAGAGTTGAAAATGGTTTGTTTTGAAAATGGCATATTGTGGTTTTGTATGAAAATATGGTTTTTGGGCATACTTTGACGGGACATAACTTGGACTACGGATCTCCGTTTTGTACCAAATCTGTTTAGAAATGAAATTGGATCCGGGATGTCCATGCCGTTCGAAGAACGGGTGAAAAACGATTTAAAATGAGGAAGTTATGTCCGTTGGAAGATTGGGGTGTAAATCTGTGAAATTCTGCAGCTTTTAACTTAGAAAATTTTTAGCAGAACGACCCCTTGCGCGTGGGCGCACCTGGCGCGTACGCGCCGACCTTCCGAGAAGTGCCATCCACGCGTACGCGTGATGTGCGCGGGCGCGCCGATTGTGCTGCACCCAATGCCCAGCCATTTTCCAGAGAGTTATGCCAGGACTGTGCCGGTGTTGTGCCTGGGGCACGAGAACACCCGCGCGTACGCGTGGTTGACGCGTGCGCGCCGATGGGCAAGTTTGGTATCCACGCGTTAGCGTGCATGACGCTTACGCGTCGATGAGTTTTTAAGGCCATCCACGCGTGTGCGTGGAGTGCGCGTACGCGTGGCCCTGTTTTCATCTCAAAGTTGATTTTTGAGTTTTAAAAGCCAAATTTCATACTTCTAAGCCTCCGAACTCACCACTTATATCTTAAATCAGTATGATATGCCTAGCTATGAGAGAAGGAGCTAGTGGATGTGGTAACTTGCGAGTGAAGCAAGGTAAAATGAATGATCATTGAGGATCATTGATGAATATGTGAGATGTGGAGGATGGTGGTGGAAGTGCTTGTTATGCCATTGGCCGAAGGGCCGTAATTGTTTATGAATGGGCTGGTTCTGGATTGAACCGTGAGCCGGAATAGCTGTGTATGCTATGGATATTGGCTGGTTATGGATTTAACCGTGAGCCGGATGGCTGATATGGATGTTGATCCATGGATGAGAATTCATGCATGTTTATGCTGAATTATTGATATTTGTGATTTGCACTTCCACTCTCGGAGTTACGAGTTTCCCTGGGTAGTAGTAGTGACTAGCCACCACGTGCTCCAGGTTGAGACTTGGTACTCTTCTGACCCTATGTCATAAGTGTGGCCGGGCACTGTGAAAGACCCGGATGAGCTCGCCCCCGTATATTTTCACCAGTGAGGGTGATGGATATAGATCATGATTATGATCAAGTTTATGACGAGTATAACTCGAGTTGGGGATGCATGACAGAGGGACAGTCTGATGGTTAGCTACCAGGACTTGTCGGGTTGGCTCTATAACCGACAGATGATATCATCAGCCACTAGGGACAGGCATTCATCATATGCATACTATGTGAATTGTTTGAGATTGCCTATTTGACTGCATATAACTTGCTAATTGTCTAAATGTCTTACTTGCTCCTATTTGTATATTCCTTGTTTGATATAACTGTGTTTGCTATATTATACTCCTGCTGGTGGTTGGGAGGTCTGAAGGAATTGGAAAGGGAAGTATTAGTTAGACTGAAGAATCTTTAGTCAGATGCCCTTATATGGTTTAGCTTGTTTATAAGCTTTGATATTATCTGGAGGAAGCTCTAGGATTGCCTTTGGCTTTCCTCTATTATTATGTATTATATATGTGGAAACTGTTACCTGCTGGGAACCTCTGGTTCTCACCCATGCGGATTTTGTGGTTTTCAGATGCAGGACGTGAGGTGTCCCGCTGATGCATGCTGGAGACTTCTGTTATTGCGAAGATCCTTTGTTCTTGGGGCTATGTTTTGGTTTATATGTTTTGTTTAGATACTTTTGTCTCCATTTAATAATACAGACTGTGATGACTCCTCCTATGGGAGATTTTGGAGAATAGGTTTTACGTATTTGTGTCCCTTTGGGTTTCCTTTGGGGTTTTCCTTATTTTATCATATGTATATATTGTTATGCTCGGACCGGTTATCTTCGCAGCCGGATCTTGAGTCTTGATATTCCTGTTTTTGACACTCCTTTGTATATATATAATCTCGCGTTGGTTATTCTTGTTCGTTACATTTTCGATCGGAGTGTTGCGCTTTTGAGTTGCGGTTTTTGTTTACCCCTTTTTCTACAAAGGCTCCTAGTTATAATCAATTATTCATACTACTATACGTACTAAATTTTTATTTTAGAAGTCGTAATACCTTGCCATCTCTGAATTATGACTTAAGCATAAGACTCTGTATGGTAGGGTGTTACAGTCCTTATACTTTTTTTCTTTTTAATTGAGTCTTTGCACCAAAAATTTTTTTTAATTGGATTCTTACACTTTTTTTTTCCTTTTATGTAGGTCCCTATACCAATTTTTTCTTTTTTAGTTGGGTCCCTATAAAATTAAGCCAATTACTACTAAAAGGGACTTAATTGAAAAAAAAAATTTAGTGCAAGAACCCAATTAAAAAGAAAAAATGATATAGAGACCTAATTGAAAATTTCACAAAATTATAGAGACCAACAAAGTAATTAAATATTTTTTTAATTATAATTCTAATTCTTTTAATCTAACAATTTAATAATATATTTTAACCTATATTTTTAAATATTAATAACTGATTTCTAACTAAAAATAACAAATTTTGTTTCTTCTAGCATTTTTTCTACTTATGCCAAATTTATTAGTAACTAATGCTCAATCATATAATGCATGTCTTTTTCCCTCTTGGATTATTACAAGATATTTTTATTATCAAAATTATTAGATCATACTGCAAAGGGTCAAAATAGCCTACAAAATAAGAATTTTTTTTTTCTTTACATTAGGCTTGATGTTCCAAATAAAGCATTCAGCAAATGACACAAAGGTGGCATATTCTAGGTTTCAAAAACGAATTCTATCACAGAGCTATGATAGTTTATTATGGTGCTTTCCTCATGCATGTATAAATGATTGTAAATTAATCAATACATGAACTAAATTAATTATAGAAATACAAAGTTATTGAATACATTTTTTTTTTAAAGTTGAACATGTTAAGATATTTAATTTTTTTTTCTCTTACCATCTCCATTAGTAACCTATATATAAGTGGTTAAGATATTTGCTATAATATGACAAGTTCTAAAAATTAGTGAGCGAAAATTTTAGAGAAAATTAATAAGGTTTTTTATACGTATATGCTATTACATTATTCTCAAATACTGATAAAGTAAAGAAAAATGAGATTTTATATAAAATCGAAAAAGTAAATTAAGTTGGTAAAAAATAAAATCGTAATAGAATTTAAATTGTAAAATTATTAGATTTAGTATAAATTTTATAAAATCGTTTGACTCATTTAAAATCATAATATTAAAAGATTTTAAGAGTTAAATTAATATTTTAGTTACTATGACAGTGTTACCAACATCTGGTTGGGACAGAAAATTTATAATGACCAGACTGTCGATAAATTAAAGGATAAAATCATCGCTAAATTGAGTAAAATATTTTTTTTGAGGACAAAGTTTATCGACAGCTAAGCCTTCGATAAATGTTGTAACATATGGCACTAAAATCATTACGACAATGACAATGACTTTGCCTTTGCTAAATTTTCCTACGGTCTTCTGTCGCTAATTTTATTCCACACTTCTTTTGTAGAAAAAATTTTGTTTCGAAAAATATTACCGATTACTCAAACGTCGGTAAGTTTATTTTATTTATAATTTTATTTTTTTAATTATAAAATTAACTTACTGACGAATTTACCGTCGGTTAATCAACAAAATTAATTAATAGTTTCATTTATTTTTGTTATAACGCTATTATTCTTATCGATAGTCATGGCATTTGCCATTTTATTTATAAAAATATTTTAAATTATTGTCCTGTTCTATTTTGCCAAAGACTTGGCCGTTGATAATGGACGATTAAAAAATGTAGACTTTTGAGACGTCGATAAAAATAAAGACCAGAATAAAAATGTCAACTCTTTCTTCTTCCTCTTCCGTTCTAACACTTTCCTCTCTCTTTCGAACCTTTCTTTCTCTCTCTCATCATGATCTCCGTTCACCATTCCAAGACCATTATTGTGTTTTTAGTGAGTAGTCACTTAATTCAATCGATTTTTTTATTGATTAAGTTTTTTTATTTTGTTTAATTGTCCCTATTTTTGTGATTTTTGTGACATTTCTAACAATGTTGTTTATGGTAGAGATTGTTTTTGCTGATGCTGTTTGGACTATTGTTGTTTTTGTTATGGCTTCAGTTTAAAGTTGGAAGAATCAGCAGTAGATTTTCTTTTTTAGGTATGTTTTCTAAATTAATTAATTTCAGTGTTATCAAAATTTTATTTAAATATTAAATCAATGTAATAATTATAGTAAAATTAATTTATAAAAGAATATTATTTTGTGAGTTATTGGATATTTAGGAGAAAGATTTGAACTAATATATAGAGTTAAAGGAATGGAGAATAGTAATAATTTGTGTGAAAGGCATGTGGATTCTTTCTATTTGTTTACCGGAGAGATTATTTGTGTTTGCTTTATAGTTATCAAAATTAAACTGGTGATCGAATCAGTCAAATTATTGGTTTATTAGTTTATTGGTTTAATCAATAAATTATTAGTTCAACCGGTAAAATTAGTCTCACGTAAATAAAATATATAAAATAATCAAAAATCTAAAATTAAATTTTAAAATATATATTTTTAATAATATTTTAAAACAATTAAGTCTTGAATTCTATAAATAACTAATATAAAGATAGATATAAAATTAGTTCGTACTTCGTACTGCTATAATAGTATCTTAATTAAACACAATAAGAATAACAATCTATAAATTATATCGTCTACAGAGTAATTTCAAAGTCTGAGTATTTTTATATAATTAAATAATTATATAAATTTATTTTTCTTCTCGGAATAAGTAATTTTTATATTCATTATTATTTTTATTTTAAAATTAATTAATTTATACTTCAATTAAAAATAATTAATTTAAAAAATGAATATAAAAAATATTGAGTTAAGTATTTCCGTGTATATATATATGTGTATTAGTTAGGATATTATATAAAATGAAATATATACTATAAAAAATATGAATGATACCAACAAAACAGATTAGTACAATGGTTGTCAACTTGGTCTTGATATGAGAAGAGCCAAGTTTGACTCCCACCTCCTACAATGCATTTTTTAAAATTTCTCAAACTCGCACGCTGACGTCAGCACGACGTCATTAGCGCGCAACTTGACCGTTGATTGCGTTGTTGACTGGACCGGTTCGGTTTTAGTTCGTGCTGGTTTTGATCGGTTTGTGCTGGTTTGATCGGTTCGTACCAGTTTTGACCGGTTCATTTTTTAAGTGGTCAGTATACTAAACCGGATTGGTACGAGGTCCAGTTCATCGATTTTTTTGTCGAACCGACCAGTTTGGTCCGATTTTACCAACTATGGTCTCAAGACCATGCTTTGTTGGATAGTACTTTGATTTGCATGTTATCCTACCAATTATACATGTTGACCCGTCTGTATCCATACCAGTGTTGTAAAGTGCAGTACAACAAAATTATCATTTCAAACCATCATATCGAAAGGTGTGGATGGCAAATCAAAAGACAATTGTACATATTTCTAGCAATTGGGAAGAGTCGTATAATAAGATTCCTATCCTCTTATAGTTTTTGTCTTACTGCCTCCCTGACACCAAACATGATTATGTTGTTGTTCCATACCACTAATTGCTAGAGAGTGTAGCCAGTTTAATAAGGTGTTTAGGCATTTTCCCCGTGTATCGAAGCTTTTAAGCACTGCAAGCCGTTTGTGTTAGTTGATGGGATGCACTTATATGGTAAGTACGGGGATGTGCTACTAATTGCTGTTGCACAAGATGGAAATAACAATATTCTGCATATAGCATTTACACTTGTGCAATCTGAGTCCATCAAGTCATGGTCATTCTTCTTGACGAACTTGAGACAGCATGTCACTCCGCAATATGGTATGCTTCTCATATCAGATAACATCACCTCTGGTCATCATGAATAAGAACTCACCAACATTGACCAGGTCCTCTGACCGGTGCTGCTATCCACCAAGCTGTTGCTTGAACCTATCCACATGGTGGAACTCCACAAAGTGAAAGCACACTAACGACACCATTGCTTTCAAGTATGAATCTCTCCAATGCTCCTAATCTAGTCAGGAGCCAACTATTGCAGCTGGGGATCACCGGAACTGCAAACATGCATAATAGTCTATTTAGCACTATAAGAATAATTTATGTATATAATGGCAAATTTTCAAGCATCATACCTTGTCCAACCTGAGAGGATCAAGCATATAACGCAATCATAGGCCTCTATCATGATGGTAGTCTCTCATCTGCTATCCAAGTCCTGCTAACATAGAAATAAAGGTGTTATATTCATAACTTAATATTGCACACGGTAACAAATGCAATACAAATAAATAATAATGACCTCGAAGTAAGAGAAAATCAGACAACGTCATAACCAACATGATAGAACGATGGAAACCTATGGTAGATCCACAACATGACTAAGGGCATGCAACCGACAATGTCCATCGTATCACACTGAGTAGCGTTGCAAAGCAAATGATAGGTGTGCAACAGCAATGCAAGTTCCCAAGACAACTGTCTACATGCATTAAAGTCCTCCAAGAGGGGCAACCATCTAAAGGGGACAAGGTTGGCCGATTTGTCCATTGTAATACCCTAATATTCAAATCCTTATGCTCGAACCATAAGTCAATAATAACAAGGTGGCACGACTCTCAAGGGGGATTTTTAATACATAATTATAAGTAAAATTGAAAGGAGTATTAATCGAGAAGGCTGAAAAGAGTAAAAATAAAATCGCGAAGTTGTATCACTCACGTATCGACAACTAAAAGATAAAGCGTGAAGTCGAAAGCGTTATAAGGATAAAGTCATAAAGGAGAATATATATATATATATATATATATATATAGCATAAGTAGACATAAGTAGATAGCCACTAGACACGACCCGTAAAGTTTAGGCCGGCTAGGGTACAAGATATAAATAGTTGACATCAATAACTCCTAATCTCTCCCAAATGATACATAAGGGCCTTTATAGGCAAGTTTTCAAAAGGATTAAATACATAACATGAGTTCTTTAAAAACAAAAGCGGAGAGAATCTAAGCAAAATATAAATAAGAGATCTTAAAAGGTCTTCGCTGTCTTTCAGACAAACCACAGCTCACTGTTGAGCACCTGGACTTGCATCTGAAAAACAAGAGATATATACGGAATGAAAACCCCTGACCCATGGGTTTCCAGTACGGTAAAAGTGCCAAATAAATACAATGCATTGTAATAAAAACTCACTAAGCATCTTAAACTTTCTTTCACCCAATATTCATCCTATATTCTCGCTAATCCATAAATAGGCAACTGTCATAAGGGAATGCTAAATCTAATTCCTCTTCCTCGTGCTTTCCAACTGTCTAACTATCCAACAAATCAGAATTAGAATCATAAACCAAACCATCACCAGTTATTCCGTCTCAGTAATTATATATCAATACTTCATATCCTCATCTGGAGCAAGTGAAATCACTTCACTGCGTCTACCCAGGGAGCTCAAATTATCTCATTTGCTACCTGGAGTAGTGGAATCACTCCACCGCATCTACCCAGGAAACTCAAATTACCTAATTCAATAATCATCAGTTTAAATTAATCATATCATTACTCCATCTCAACAAGAACAGTTCTCAGCGTCAACCGACACCAGCAGGAGGGACCTCTAAGTTCTACAAACACAAGCAATACAGACAAGTAATACACAATAAGGTACAAGTAGCACATAATCAGGTAACATAGCAGATATAATATAGCAATCCAAAACAAATAGGCAAACCCAAATAATTCAAATATATGCAAATGATGTATGCCTGCCATATGACTGATAATATCATTTGTTGGTTATATAGCCAACCTGACACGTCCTGGTAGCTAACCATGGACAGAAACACCCATGCGAAGCAAGTGGGCTTGAGCTACAACCCCTTTACTACTACCCGCTTAACCCAGAGCCAGTGGAACAACCACTACTGCAGCTACTACCCAGGCGGATGTTTAAAAGCTCAACCTAGAGCGAGTGAAATCACCACTACTGCCGCTACTACCGAAGCGTCACAATCTCTGACCTAGAGTAAGTGGGACAAACCACAACCCTTGTTGCTGCCCAGGATTTCAAAACATATATTCTTTCAGTTTGAAATCAATCATCATAGTTATCAAATCTCAAACATTAACCTGGAGCAAGTGGAACGAACCACAGCCCTTGCTGCTACCCATGTATCACAATTACACATTCATTCATATTCATTCTTCATTATTACCGATTCTTAAACAATGACCCAGAGCAAGCGGGACGAACCACGACCATTGCTACTATCCAGGTATCACAGACATACATTCATTCAAAACTCCATAATTAAACTCATTTGTCATCATTCCCCTTCCCCATTTCATTCCCAGAGCAAGTGGACAACGCCTCTGCCTACTACCCGAGGTCACACGCCACATTCATTTTCAAACCATAATTTTTGCACTTCCTCAATCACAATTCATTATTCCAAGTCTTTCTTCATCAACAAGTTATCACATTTCCTAGCTTCTTCTCATTACTAGGTATACTATAAAATTTAGGACTTAAAGGATGAAAATAGAGGCTTAGAAGTTTGAAATTCGGCTTTAAAAACTCAAAAATCATTTTTTGCTGGAGACGGGGTCACATGTGAGCGTCGCCAACGCGCACGCGTGGGAAGCGTAGAAAAGCGAGTGACGCGTAAGCGTCACCCATGAGTACGCGTGGGAAGTAGAGAGGTAGGGTGACGCGTGCGGGTCAACCACGCGTACGCGTGGATGCGTTTTGTGCTCCTCGCACAAAACCGGCATGCTACCATCACAACTCTCTGGAATTTATACCACGCACCTGCATCAATACAGCGACGCGTACGCATCGGCCAGGCGCATGCGTGAGAGAGTAAAAATCTTGAGTGACGAGTGCACGTCGGAGTATGTTTTACCAAAAAATTTACTAAGTTTAAAAAGATGCAGGATTACATTTTCATACCCCAAACTTCCGACGGGCATAACTTTTTCGTTTCAAATCATTTTCCACCCGTTCTTCGAACGGCATAAAAATCTCGAATCCAATCTTATTTTTAAACAAATTTGATATAAATAGGGGATCCAGAGAGCAATTTATGCTACGTCAAAGTAGACCAAAATCATAACTTTTATAAAAACCAATAAAAATTAAATTTTCAACACAAACCAATTTCAAACCTTTTCAAAACCAACCAAAACTTACCAAAATTAACCTCAAGCCTCCTCAACTCATATTTTCAACATTCTCATTAAATTCACAATCCACCAATCCACCATTTTGACCAATCTCAATCAAATAACTCAATTTCAAAAAAAATGACATCATATATTTCATTCCACATTTCAAGTTCCAACAATACCAATTCCATCAACCCCCAATACATATAAATCCATATCATCATATACAACTCACATGCATTATCAACAAAGATATCAATTCCTCCCTCAAAACCAATAACCACATAATCCATACAAATTACTATAACCAAATAACAACAATCACAATTCCATTCAATCTCATATGACCTCACACAATATACACATCACTTACCTTCCTTACCTCTTTCTGGCCTCCGGCCCAAATTCACAATTTAAATGCATATTCTACAAACTAATATTCATTATCTAATTCATCAAATTCTCAACACACCAAACATACAAATTCACACAATTCCCAGCCCAATCATTAATTTACATTACATATCAACTATACATATTAGTACCAACTATTTACACAATCCAAACTTAATCCTAGGGGCATCTAGCCTAGGAATTCTCATCACACGACAGGGTACTTAAATGGAACTTAAACCATACCTCTTGTAGCCAAAATAATTGAGCTTCTTCTTAGAAGTCTCCACTAACCCTGAGCTCCAAGCCTCACCAAATCTCCACAAGAACCAACCTCCCAATTGTGCACCAAAATCAACCAATACTCTAACATAACGAATTTCTCACTTACAATCAATCTAGATTTCATGAAAATGATAAATCCCAATAATTGGAAGGTTTTTTACCTTAACCCACTGAAGTTTCTGATGAATATCACCCATGGCTCATACTAGAGCAATCCTAAACAACCAAAATCATAAAATTACTCAACACCCATAACCAAACTCGAATTTAAGGGGAAAAATGAAAAATGGGCATAGGAAAGTCAAATAATCACCACAAAACTTAGAAGAGCGATGCGTGGCCGCAAATGGCTCGTCAATCGGAGTTCCGAAGAAAAAGTTATGGTGGTTTGAAGATCAAGAGAGGCTAGGGTTTTCTCTCTTGTTCCCTCTCTTCTCTCCAACATGTTTCACACAAGAATGGGGGGTGTGGTTGCTGAATGGCCTTAATTAGGTCATATATATGTTGGGTCTTGGGCCCACTTGGGCCCGGTTCACTTGTTTTAGTCCGTTGGGCCAAAACCTTTAAAATTAGAGTTTTAAATTGTATTTTAAATATTTCTAGCTTCCAAATTATAATTTGTCATTTCATAACCTTATTCACTTATAATTAATTTATTTAGCTACAGTACCTGATAGATCTCAGCCGGTATTGCTGGTCGAATTTCCAGTGTGCATTTTTACGCAGAAAACTATGTTTTTCGACTCAGAAAAATCCACTGAGTCCAAATATCATATTTAAATGATCAAATTCCGATTGCTAAAATTTTAACCATGTTCGCTCCTATTTAATTTATTAGTTAATTAATTACGGTTTGACCGAGTTTTACATTCTACCGACCTAACAGGAATTTTCGCCCTTGAAAATTCGCTATCAAATCTTCATATAAGCTCTCTCATATTCAATCGACCTCTTACCATTCTTTAACATCAATTCTAACACCCTATTCCCGATTCCAGCTAAAGCTATATTTATCCGTTATACTCTTAGCTTCTTATATGTTTCTCTCAATAACTAACCAAATGTTATGTTCATCTCACCCTTCATAAAACTTTCTAAGCTAAAACTACAGATTGATATCATAACTTAAGATTTCTAAACTCTTCAAGTTCTTTCAGAATTCCGACAGAACCTCCCCTATAAATTTGGGTTCACCGCCCTTCACGAATTTCCTAAAACCAATCTCAGTACAACATCAGCATTTTAATTTAATGTTTATGATGAGTGGATAATTTATACGCTTTTTGGCATTATTTTTTGGTAGTTTTTAGTAAGTTCAAGCTACTTTTAGGGATGTTTTCATTAGTTTTTATGTTAAATTTATATTTCTGGACTTTACTATGAGTTTGTGTGTTTTTCTGTGATTTCAGGTAATTTCTGGCTGAAATTAAGGGACTTGAGCAAAACTCTGATAGGAGGCTGACAAAGGACTGCTGATGCTATTGGAATCTGACCTCCCTGCACTCGAAATGGATTTTCTGGAGCTACAGAACTTCAAATGGCGCGCTCTCAACGGCGTTGGAAAGTAGACGTCCAGAGCTTTCCAGAAATATATAATAGTCCATACTTTATTCGGGAATTGATGACGTAAACTGGCACTCAACGCCAGTTCCATGTTGCTGTCTGGAGTCAAACGCCAGAAACACGTCACGACCCGGAGTTGAACGCCCAAAACACGTTACAACTTGGCGTTCAACTCCAAGAGAAGCCTCAGTTCGTGAATAGATCAAGCTCAGCCCAAACATGCACCAAGTGGGCCCCGAAAGTGGATTTATGCATCAATTACTTACTCATGTAAACCCTAGTAGCTAGTCTAGTATAAATAGGATAATTTACTATTGTGTTAGACATCTTTGGTCTCAGTTTTGTTTTATTCTTCATCTTAGGAGACTATTGATCACGTTTTTGGGGGCTGGCCATTCGGCCATGCCTGAGCCTTTCACTTATGTATTTTCAACGGTGGAGTTTCTACACACCATAGATGAAGGGTGTGAAGCTCTACTGTACCTCAAGTTTTAATACAATTACTACTGTTTCTATTCAATTATCTTTATTCCTATTCTAAGATATTTGTTGCACTTCAACTTGATGAATGTGATGATCCGTGACACTCGTCATCATTCTCACCTATGAACGCGCGTGATTGACAACCACTTCCGTTCTACCTTAGGCCGGGCGCGTATCTCTTAGATTCCATAATCAGAATCTTCGTGGTATAAGCTAGATTGATGGCGGCATTCATGAGAATCCGAAAAGTCTAAACCTTGTCTGTGATATTCCGAGTAGGATTCTGGGATTGAATGACTGTGACGAGCTTCAAACTCCTGAAGGCTGGGCGTTAGTGACAGACGCAAAAGAATCAAGGGATTCTATTCCAACCTGATTGAGAACCGACAGATGATTAGCCGTGCTGTGACAGAGCATTTGGACCTTTTTCACTGAGAGGATGGGATGTAGCCATTGACAACGGTGATTCCCTACATACAGCTTGCCATGGAAAGGAGTAAGAAGTATTGAAGGAAGAAGTAGGAAAGTAGAAAAAGAAAGGGCACAGTATCTCCATACGCTTATCTGAAATTCCCACCATTAATTTACATAAGTATTTCTATCCTATTTTAATTATCTTTATTTTCTATTTATTATTTATTATTATTCGAAAATCTATAATCAATTATTATCCGCCTGACTGAGATTTACAAGATGACTATAGCTTGCTTCATACCAACAATCTCCGTGGGATCGACCATTACTCACGTAAGGTTTATTACTTGGATGACCCAGTACACTTGCTGGTTAGTTGAACGGAGTTGTGTCCACACATAGCAAAGATCCATTATAATTATTCCATACAACAACAAAGAATACTACATTGATGATCACAATTTCGTCCACCAAGTTTTTGGCGTCGTTGCCGGGGATTGTTCGAGTATGGACAACTGACGGTTCATCTTGTTGCTCAGATTAGGTAATTTTCTTTTCAAAAAGTTTTCAAAAATTTTTCTTTATTTTCATTTTTCTAAAGAATATTTTCGAAAAAAATTAATAAAAATACAAAAAAATCATAAAATCATAAAAACCAAAAATATTTTGTGTTCTTGTTTGAGTCTTGAGTCAATTTTTAAATTTGGTGTCAATTGCATGCTTTAAGAAAAATTTTCTTGCATGTTTCGAAAATTCATGCATTCATGGTGTTCTTCATGATCTTCAAGTTGTTCTTGACAAGTCTTCTTGTTTGATCTTGATGTTTTCTTGTTTTGTGTTGTTTGTTGTTTTTCATATGCATTTTTTGTTTGTTAGAGTCCATGCATTAAAGATTTCTAAGTTTGGTGTCTTGCATGTTTTCTTTGCATCAAAAATCTTTCAAAATTATGTTCTTGATGTTCATCATGATCTTCATAGTGTTCTTGGTGTTCATCTTGGCATTCATAGTGTTCTTGCATGCATTCTTTGTTTTGATCCATAAAGAAAAGAGAAAAACACAAAAATGACGTTTTTAATTTTTCTCTCTCATCATTAAAAATTCAAAAATCAAAAAAATATCTTTTCCTTATTTCCTTCCAAATTTTCGAAATTTTGGGTTGACTTGGTCAAAAATTTTTAAAATTAGTTGTTTCTTACAAGTCAAGTCAAATTTTCAATTTTAAAAATCTTATCTTTTTAAAAAAAATTTTCAAAAGTCATATCTTTTTCATTTTTTTCTTTTTTTCAAAAATTTTAAAAATCTTTTTCAAAATATTTTCAAAATCTCTTCCTTATCTTTATTTCAAAAATTTCGAAATTACACTAACAATTAATGTGATTGATTCAAAAATTTGAAGTTTGTTACTTTCTTGTTAAGAAAGGTTCAATCTTTAAAATTCTAGAATCTTATCTTTTAGTTTCTTGTTAGTTAAGCAATTAATTTTAATTTTAAAAATTAAATCTTTTTCAAAATATCTTTTTCTTAAAAATCTTATCTTTTTATCTTATCTTTTTCAAAATTTTATCTTTTTCAAAAATTTGATTTAAAAAAATATCTTATCTAACTTCTTATCTTCTTATCTTTTCAAATTTAATTTTAATTTCTTTTTCAACTAACTATTTGACTTTTTGTTTGTTTCTTATCTTTTTCAAAACCAACTAACTACCTATCCCTCTCTAATTTTCGAAAATACCTCTCTCTTTTTCAAAAAATTCTTTTAAATTTTAATTTTAATTATATCTTATCTCTAATTTTTAAAATTATTAACTTCTTTTTAAAGTAATTTTTGAATTCTATTTCTCTTCTCCTTCTATTTATTTATTTATTCACTAACACATCTCTTCATCTCAGATCACCACCTCTATTCTTACCCATTCTTCTTCACTCTTCTTCCCTTCCTTCTTCTGCTAACAACAAAGGATCCTCTTTACCGTGACATAGAGGATTTCTCTTTCTTTTTTTCTTTTTCTCTTCTCTGTCATATGAGCAGGAATAAGGAAAAAGGCACTCTTGTTGAAGCTGATCCAAAACCTGAAAGGACTCTGAAGAGGAAACTAAGAGAAGCTAAATTACAACAATCCAGAGGCAACCTTTCTGAAATTTTCGAACAAGAGAAGGAGATGGCAGCCGAACCCAACAACAATAATGCAAGGAGAATGCTTGGCGATTTCACAAAACCAACGTCCAAATTTGATGGAAGAAGCATCTCCATTCCTGCCATTGGAGCCAACAATTTTGAGCTTAAACCTCAATTAATTGCTTTAATGCAACAGAACTGCAAGTTTTATGGACTTCCATCTGAAGATCCTTACCAGTTTTTAACCGAGTTCTTGCAGATTTGTAAGACTGTTAAGACAAATGGAGTAGATCCTGAAGTCTACAGGCTCATGCTTTTCCCTTTTGCTGTAAGAGACAGAGCTAGAACATGGTTGGACTCACAACCTAAAGATAGCCTAGACTCCTGGGAAAAGCTGGTCACGGCCTTCTTGGATAAATTCTTTCCTCCTCAAAAGCTGAGCAAGCTTAGAGTGGATGTTCAGACCTTCAAGCAAAAAGATGGTGAATCCCTCTATGAAGCTTGGGAAAGATACAAGCATCTGACCAAAAGGTGTCCATCTGACATGTTTTCAGAATGGACCATATTAGATATATTCTATTATGGTCTATCTGAGTTTTCAAAAATGTCATTGGACCATTCTGCAGGTGGATCCATTCACCTAAAGAAAACACCTGTAGAAGCTCAAGAACTTATTGACATGGTTGCAAATAACCAATTCATGTACACTTCTGAGAGGAATTCCGTGAATAATAGGACGCCTCAGAGGAAGGGAGTTCTTGAAATAGATGCTCTGAATGCCATATTGGCTCAGAACAAAGTGTTGACCCAGCAAGTCAACATGATCTCTCAAAGTCTGAATGGATGGCAAAATGCATCCAACAGTACTAAAGAGGCAGCTTTTGAAGAAGCTTATGATCCTGAAAACCCTGCAATGGCAGAGGTTAATTACATGGGTGAACCTTATGGAAACACCTATAACTCATCATGGAGAAATCATCCAAATTTCTCATGGAAGGATCAACAAAAGCCTCAACAAGGCTTTAATAATGGTGGAAGAAATAGGCTCAGTAATAACAAGCCTTTTCCATCATCTTCTCAGCAACAGACAGAGAATTCTGAACAGAGCCCCTCTAATTTAGCAAACTTAGTCTCTAAGCTGTCAAAGGCCACTTTAAGTTTTATGAGTGAAACAAGGTCCTCCATTAGAAATCTGGAGGCACAAGTAGGCCAGCTGAGTAAGAAAATCATTGAAACTCCTCCCAGTATTCTCCCAAGTATTACAGAAGAGAATCCAAAAGGAGAGTGCAAGGCCATTGATATAATCAATATGGCCGAATGCACAAGGGAGGAGGAGGACAAAAATCCTAGTGAGAAAGACCTCCTGGGACGTTTCTCAAACAAGAAGGAGTTCCCCATTGAGAACCTAAAGGAATCTGAGGCTCATATAGAGACCATAGAGATTCCACTAAATCTCCTTCTGCCATTCATGAGCTCTGAAGACTATTCTTCCTCAAAAGAGGATGAAGATGTGATTGGAGAGCAAGTTGCTCAGTATTTAGGAGCTATCATGAAGCTGAATGCCAAGTTGTTTGGTAATGAGACTTGGGAAGGTGAACCTCCCTTGCTCATTAGTGAACTAGATACATGGATTCAGAAAACTTTACCTCAAAAGAGACAAGATCCTGGTAAATTCTTAATACCCTGTAATATAGGCACCATGACCTTTAACAAGGCTCTGTGTGACCTGGGATCAGGCATAAATCTTATGCCACTCTCTATAATGGAGAAACTAGGGATCATTGAGGTACAGCCTGCCTTATTCTCATTACAATTGGCAGACAAGTCAGTAAGACAACCTTATGGATTAGTAGAGGACGTGTTAGTAAAGATTGAAGGCCTTTACATCCCTGCTGATTTCATAGTCTTAGACATTAGGAAGGAAGAAGATGAATGCATCATCCTTGGAAGACCCTTCCTAGCCACAGCAGAAGCTGTGATTGATGTTAATAGAGGAGAATTAGTCCTTCAATTGAATGGGAACTACCTTGTGTTTAAAGCTCAAGGACCTTCGTCTGCAACCATGGAGAGGAAGCATGAAAAGCTTCTCTCAGTACAGAGTCAAGAAGAGCCCCCACAGTCAAACTCTAAGTTTGGTGTTGGGAGGCCACAACCAAACTCTAAGTTTGGTGTTGAAATCCCCACAACCAAACTCTAAGTTTGGTGTTGGGATTATACAACATTGACCTGATCACCTTTGTGGCTCCAGAGAGCCCACTGTCAAGCTAGTGACAATAAAGGAGCGCTTGTTGGGAGGCAACCCAATTTTTATATATCTAATTTTAATTTTATTTTATTGTTATTTTGTGTTCTCTTAGGTTCATGATCATGTGGAGTCACGAAAAAAATACTAAAATTAAAAACAGAATCAAAAACAGCAGAAGAAAAATCACACCATGGAGGAAGGACTTATTGGCGTTTAGTAAGGTGCATCTGGCTGGCGTTCAACACCAGAACAGAGCATGTTTCTAGCGTTGAACGCCAAAAAAAGCAACATCTTGGCGTTTGAACGCCAGGAATGTGCCTTGATGAAAGTTGGCGCTGAACGCCAGTAACAGGCATGGAACTGGCGTTCAACGCCAGAAACATGCTACACATGGGCGTTGAACGCCCAGAGTGTGCATGACTTCGGCGTTTAAATGCCAGAATGGTGTGCAAAGGCATTTTACATGCCTAATTGGTGCAGGGATGTAAATCCTTGACACCTCAAGATCCGTGGACCCCACAGGATCCCCACCTAACATATTCTCCCCTATTCTCACTATTCATTCTCTCCTCCCCATAAACACACTTCCCAACAACTTCAATCTCTCTTCTGTTTTCCATTTACCACTCACATCCATCCATCTCTTACCCACCCAAACCCACCCTACATGGCCGAATACACCTCTCCTCCATATCTTTTTCTTATTCTTCATCTTTTCTTTCTTCTCTTGCTCGAGGGCGAGCAATTTTCTAAGTTTGGTGTGGTAAAAGCATAGCTTTTTGTTTTTCCATAACCATTGATGGCACCCAAGCCCAGAGAATATTCAAAAAAAAAAAAGAGAGAAAAGGGAAGACAAAAGCTTCCACCTCTGAGTCATGGGAGATAGAAAGACTCATCTCAAGGGTCCATAACTCAGTAGAAGAGCATTTGACTTCACATCAAGAGAGCATGAGAAATTCTCTCATCAAGAAATCCCTGAGATACCTCAGGGGATACATGTTCCTCCACATAAATATTGGAAGCAACTAAGGGTAGGAACACCAAAATCACTAGGGATCATGCAACAGAAGCAAGGAAGAAACATAGAGGAGCTCAAAAAGCACCATTGGTCCTTCAAAAAGGCGCCACCCTTACTAAGGTGGACTCATTCCTTGTCCTTATTTTCTCTGCTTTTCGGTTTTTATGTTATATGTTTATCTATGTTTTGTGTCTCTACTTCATGATCATTAGTGTTTAGTAACTATGTCTTAAAGTTATGAATAATTCCATTAATCCTTCACCTCTCTTAAATGAAAAATGTTTTTAATTCAAAAGAACAAGAAGTACATGAGTTCCGAATTTATCCTTGAATTTAGTTTAATTATATTGATGTGGTGACAATACTTTTTGCTTTCTGAATGAATGCTTGAACAGTGCATATTTTTTATCTTGTTGTTTATGAATGTTAAAACTGTTGGCTCTTGAAAGAATGATGAACAAAGAGAAATGTTATTGATAATCTGAAAAATCATGAAATTGATTCTTGAAGCAAGAAAAAGCAGTGAAAAAGCAAAAGCTTGTGAAAAAAAAGTGGCGAAAAAAATATAGAAAGAAAAAGAAAAAGCAAGCAGAAAAAGCCAATAGCCCTTAAAACCAAAAGGCAAGGGTAAAAAGGATCTAAGGCTTTGAGCATCAATGGATAGGAGGGCCCAAGGAAATAAAATCCAGGCCTAAGCGGCTAAATCAAGCTGTCCCTAACCATGTGCTTGTGTCATGAAGGTCCAAGTGAAAAGCTTGAGACTGAGTGGTTAAAGTCGTGATCCAAAGCAAAAAGAGTGTGCTTAAGATCTTTGGACACCTCTAACTGGGAACTCTAGCAAAGCTGAGTCACAATCTAAAAAGGTTCACCCAATCATGTGTCTGTGGCATTTATGTATCCGGTGGTAATACTGGAAAACAAAGTGCTTAGGGCCACGGCCAAGACTCATAAGTAGCTGTGTTCAAGAATCAACATACTTAACTAGGAAAGTCAATAACACTATCCGAAATTCGAAATTCCTAGAGAAGCCAATCATTCTAAACTTCAAAGGAAAAAGTGAGATGCCAAAACTGTTCAAAAGCAAAAAGCTACAAGTCCCGTTCATCTAATTATAATTAATATTCATTGACATTATGAAATTTATAGTATATTCTCTTCTTTTTATCCTATTTGATTTTCAGTTGCTTGGGGACAAGCAACAATTTAAGTTTGGTGTTGTGATGAGCGGATAATTTATACGCTTTTTGGCATTGTTTTTAGGTAGTTTTTAGTAAGTTCAAGCTACTTTTAGGGATGTTTTCATTAGTTTTTATGTTAAATTCACATTTCTGAACTTTACTATGAGTTTGTGTATTTTTCTGTGATTTCAGGTAATTTCTGGCTGAAATTGAGGGACTTGAGCAAAACTCTGATAGGAGGCTGACAAAGGACTGCTGATGCTGTTGGAATCTGACCTCCCTTCACTCAAAATGGATTTTCTGGGGCTACAGAACTTCAAATGGCTCGCTCTCAACGGTGTTGGAAAGTAGACATCCAGATCTTTCCAGCAATATATAATAGTCCATACTTTACTGAGAACCGACAGATGATTAGCCGTGCTGTGACAGAGCATTTGGACCTTTTTCACTGAGAGGATGGGATGTAGCCATTGACAACGGTGATTCCCTACATACAGCTTGCCATGGAAAGGAGTAAGAAGGATTGAAGGAAGAAGTAGGAAAGTAGAAAAAGAAAGGGCAAAGTATCTCCATACGCTTATCTGAAATTCCCACCATTAATTTACATAAGTATTTCTATCCGATTTTAATTATCTTTATTTTCTGTTTATTATTTATTATTATTCGAAAATCCATAATCAATTATTATCCGCCTGACTGAGATTTACAAGATAACCATAGCTTGCTTCATACCAACAATCTCTGTGGGATCGACCCTTACTCACGTAAGGTTTATTACTTGGACGACCCAGTACACTTGCTGGTTAGTTGAACGGAGTTGTGTCCACACATAGCAAAGAGCCATTATAATTATTCCATACAACAACAAAGAATACTACATTGATGATCACAATTTCGTCCACCAGTTTACCAGACTCATCTCTGAATCAAATCATTATACATTTCAATCTAAACCCAAGGTCATCATGATCAAATCATAATACTTATCTCTCAAATACGATGATTGGTACTCACTTATCACCTAAATCTAATTACACACCAATAATCATTTCCATATCCATTCCGGAATTAGTCAAAGTTCACAACCACAATCAATTCAAGTACCTGAGAATCATTACTCGCATTAACCCACTGGACCCTTCGAGTATTTCAAGCTTAAGACTTTCTAGTCAACTTTTACAGCTCCTATTCATAACTATCTTGTGTTATTGCTTTCTCAAGTTTCCGCTGCGTCACTTTGATTTTCATCCACTAAGAATCCAATGGTAACTTAAGTCCCTAGCATATCTCTATGTTTAACTCAAAATTTCTTCAAAATCTTCAATTTTCATTAACACATTATCTAGGACCTCAATCAACAAATCTCAAAATCTCTCACTTCACTTATTCTTCCTTAAGCGTAATGCCATAGCTTTACATACTAAGCATCTGATGAATCCCATTTATCATAACTACATGCACATGCCAACCAATATCAAACTCAGCCAAGTCCAAGCCCAATTCATATTCTACCTACATCAACACTTAACAATTTGCCATCTATCCAATGTTATTCCAATTCACATCCTAATCATTCAAGACTTATAACATAATTTTCCTAACAATAGTCATTATCCCATTCCTACACGTTTGCTCGAATTCAAAATATATCAATACTATTTACAAGTCTTCTCTCTTCTCAATTACCAATATCCAATCGATTCAAGCCTAATTAAACTAATCATTTTCAAACATTCGCCTCTAAGTATGTCACTTAGCAATTCCAAAACCAACACATATCACTTATACCATTGTCAAAATTCCTACCTCAGTGTGCTCTCACCGGTTCGTTCTTGGAAAGTCCTCCCCGATTACTTCATTCATGTCCATGAGACACCATTCGGATCTTGTCCACACCAGTCAAGTGATATCGAGGTGATCAGACTCAATAATTACCAATAGAAAAATATACAATCTTATACTTGCATGAACTGGTCGATAGAAATATCACCAGCCTCTTCCGCCACAGCTTTATCCACGTCAGATTGCCCAATATCATCGGTGATGACCATATAGGGGCAATCCTTGCTCCAGAGAGAAGAGCTCTCACCACCCTCTGTGAAACCGTGAAAACGCCTTTGATTTTCCACAAACCTGGAAAGCTCCTCTACAGCTACACCATTTTCTCCTCCAGAAAAATCTTTGGCATCTTCAATATCAATAGTGTTTGACTTTTTCTTTCTCGTAATAACCTTTCTACGTCCTCGGCGAGGTTGATTGACCTCACCCTCCACACCTACTTTATCAGGCTTCAACGACGAGCCTTCTTTTTCCAATTTCTTACTTTTAAAACGGGCTGTCAAGGTCGAAGCCGAGACACCTGGATACTTCTCACCTATTCCAAGCAAACACTGAACATGTTAGGAACAGAAAAATAAACAAACAAACTTTGCTATCAAAAGAAGAAACCACATAACTTACTCAAGTACTCAACCACAGAATTCCTATTATCCTCCCAAGGGAGAAGGTCAAACACCGAAAATAAATCCGCTTCGTGAACAGCGTCAACTAAGAACTCAGTAATACACTCATTCTCTACACTAATACGCTCGGGACCTAGAATATGGTTCGGTTGGGAAGACCAAAACAAGGGAAATTTCTCCCCAGGGTTTCCATCCAAATAGAACGGAAAACAATCTTCGGCAGCCCTAACCTTTAAGAACATTTCCTTAAAGTCTTGGAAAGAAGACTTGTACAGTTTAAAAACGGCAAACCCTGGGGTACTATTTAAGTTAACCCACCCCCCATTCTAGACCCCTTTGGCCTGGAACAAAGAAAGAAACTGCTCCAAAGAAGGTTTGCATTCCAGAAAATCAAGCATATTTTTGAAGCACCTCAAAAAGGCCCAGCTATTTGGATGAAGCTGAGAAGGCACACTGTTTAACTGCTTCGAAACGGCACACTCAAAATTTGTAAATGGCAGTTTCATATACAACTCCTCAAGCACACAATTATTCATAAAAGGAACTCAAAATCACTTTTTCTATGGAAAACACGATCTGACCTAGGACACGGCAATAACTCTGTACGAATACTAGAACCTTTCCTGATAATCTTACTAACATCAATTTCACTAACACTCTCAATGTCTACAAATAAAGATGCACGTATCTTCACATCATCACTAACCCAGCTGTAGGAGCCATCCTCCACCAAAGGTTGTTCCTTTCTCAGTTTTTCATTCCCCATTCCCCCAAAACAGAGTAAAGAAAAGTAAAGGAAGAAATAAACAAGAACCACAGAGCATACCTCTTTTGCTCATTTTATTTTTCTATCACGCTTAGATAAGGGAAAGATTGATGGAAACCCCTTCAGATCTAATAATGACAGACGACTATCATCACCCTCAATAAACGTAAAAGTCAAGTGCACATCATTCAAGGAAGAGGTGTCATTAATTAAGTCTTTATTTCTCATTTATTCTGACATATGTACACGTCACCTATTCTCATTTTTTATGAAGCATTTAAGCTTGAGGGCTACACACCTTATGCATCCCCCGAGTTATAGCTCAACTTTTAATAAGTTCAACCTACTTCATCAAAATGACAACAGGTCAAGCTTAAGGGCTATGATACGGCCGTTACTGCAAGTATAAATTGGCTTTATGAGTTATAACTCGGCCAAACTATTACAAATCGTCTCTAACGTTATAAATCGGCCATTTATTCAAACAATGCCCATAAAAAAGCGACGATTAAAAAGCGTAACGGTTGATATATTCAGTTATAAAAGGTAAGACATCATATCCTGAAGATAGACAAGAAATACACAATATTAACTTAAGCATTGGAGTGCCTTTTGCAGGTACACTCCCCTATGCTCATGCTATTTGCAACGTGGAATATCCTTGGACGAAAAGCTCGGATCCTTCAAGCTTGAAGCTTGGCGTTAAGGATAATATCTCGGAGACAACTTCGAGGAACCGAAGATAAGTCCATATATTCACCCAAGAACATATACTACATATAATAAAATAATAAAAGATGTACAATATTAAATACAACTTAAAAAATCAAAATTAATAAATTATGAATGTGTGATGTTAGAAATTAAAATATAGGGTTAATTACTCTGTTGGTCCCTATAGTTTTGCGAAATTTTTAATTAGGTCTCTATACTTTTTTTCCTTTTAATTGAGTCCTTGCACCATTTTTTTTAATTGAGTCCCTACACTTTTTTTTCTTTTATTTGAGTCCCTGAACCAATTTTTTTAGTTGGGTCCCTATAGAATTAAGCCAATTATTACCAAGAGGGACCTAATTAAAAAAAATTAGTGGAGGGACCCAATTAAAAGAAAAAAAAAGGTATAGGGACCTAATTAAAAATTTTGCGAAACTATAGAGACTAACAGAGTAATTAAACCTAAAATATATTATGTCTAAGTTTTTTAATTTAAAAAAAAATTGATTAAAAATATTTCTCATAAAATGACATATTTTGATAGTTAAAAGATAAAAAATAGGTTAAAATAGTGAAACAAATTTACCCAAAATTTTGCAAGTTTATGTGACTTTACTCAAGTAACTTTGAGTTTATTTAGATTCGATTCAATTAATGAATTAGTTTTATTTTTTCAATTTAAACTAGTAAATTTCTAAAATTTTAAGAGTTAACTCAAGAGTTTAACAATTAATTTTTTTGATTACATCTATCATATTATTTATTGGACAATGTTATCTATAAAAGCGCAATCTTTAATAATAATAACAACAACAAAAATAATTGAATGATCATGATAAAAAAAAGCAAAAATTAAAATATGTTACACATAGAAAGTAAACATTTTTAGTATATTGTTCAGAAATGCCTTATATCTTACGACTATAAAATTAAAAACATAAAACACTAGCTTTCTGTAGGCGTGTTTTTTTTTTCTAAAAAATAAACTTTCATTTATAAAATAGCTAAACGACACTTATAAATAACAGAAAAAAACTTAGTTCTATAACTAAAAGATAAGATAAATATTCTTTATGTTGACTAAAAACTACAAAGAGGCACAATGTTTGATTACAAAAAATCTAAAATGATAAAAACCAAAACAAATCTGAGTCTTTCTTGTTTGTAAAACTATACAGATGTGCTACAATACAGTTGGATATTTTATTTTCTCTTCAGAGTAGATCTGAATTTTTTTCTGATATGTAAACATCTTCATGGATAGAAAGTTTTCCTCTAAATTTTGTTCTCCCAAATAAATCTGAAGATCTGCCACAACCAAAATATCCATTAAAAAAACACCACAAAAGAAGAGGCTATTAACCACTAGAGGGTTATTAAAATCTAGATCTCTGAAAAAGAGCTTGAAAATATAAACAAAAATAAAGAAAATGGAAAACAGAAGAAGAAGAAATAGTAGGAAGAAAAGGATAGAACGAGAAAGCAGAAATGAGGTAGAAAGAGAAGGGAGTGGGTGAAAAATGAGAACTTTTGAAACAAACATTGAAAATGCCAAAAAAGACCTAGAAAAAGGAAGGATGGATAAAACGTATAAGGGAGAAGGTGAGAGATGAGAGAAAGAAGGCAGAGAAGGTGGGGCTTGAGGGAGAGGAGGGAAAGTGGAAGGCCACTGATAAACTCCAATTTTAGGGTTTATCTTATGTTGAATTTAGTGAGTTTCATCAATTCTTTTCACATTTATTCATATAAATTGCATATTTTTATGATTTCTTCCTAATTGTGGCTTATAGTTCAAAACAGAAAGAAGGCAGAGAAGGTGGGGCTTGAAGGAGAGGAGGGAAAGTGGAGGGCCACTAATAAACTCCAATTTTAGGATTTATCTTGTGTTGAATTTAGTGAGTTTCATCAATTCTTTTCACATTTATTCATATAAATTACATGTTTTTATGATTTCTTCCTAATTGTGGCTTATAGTTCAAAACATGCTTCTTAGACCAGAAAAAAATACTAATTTTTAATCCTCTCCTTTTACCATTCGATCTCGTGATGCGTTTGTTAAGTAATTTCAGGATCTATAGGGTAAGAGTGACTTAGAGAATGGAAAGGAAGCATGAAAAAGTGGAAGGAACATGAAGAATAGAAGTTTTGAGAAGCTGGTTTTTGCGCGTACACATACGCACAAAAAGTGGAAGGAACATGAAGAATAGAAGATTTGAGAAGCTAGTTTTCATGCGTACGCATGGCTTGTGCGTATGCGTGTAAATTGCAATGTTCGACTGACGCATACTGTAACGACCCAATTCCCAGTATGTCATGATCATACTATAAATCAAGTTTCACCAATTTACTCACCTAAAACTTTAGCTATTTATTATTAAGCCTGTAATCATATTAGCGCAGTATCAAATTTTTGGAGAAAAAACTTTTATTTTATAAAAAAATTTACGAGGATAGCTAATTAAACATACACAAGGCCAACATTATATATAAACATAACATATAGCATAGACATACATATATATATATATATATATATATATATATATATATATATATATATATCGTAAGTTAGCATACAACCCCTCGCATCTTGCTACTATGTACAAATCAATACTCTGGGTCCTGGTCTATATAGGAAACCCCTAAGCTGGCGCCCGAAACTAGCCTAGTCAACTATGTACACCCTATTCTCTCTGTGAATCTAATCAAAAGTGAGAGACTAACACAAAAGCTAAGCTAACACAAAAAACTACTAAAAGTCTCAAACTCAGCTCCCAGGCATCAGCTATCATCGTCAAAGGAGATCACAATCACATCAGAACACTCCTCAGGATCCTCGTCCTCATCATCAGATATCTTGATAATCTCTGGAGGGGCACTGGCACTCGTGCTACTGGTCTGATCATCACTTGTCAGTCCACTAATAGAGGCAGAGAGTGGCTCCTCAAGAGATGGCTCGAATGAAGATACGGAGATCTGCTCTACTGGGATATCCTCTTCCGGTACAGGCTCTGGAATATGCTCTTCTATGGGCTCAGGCTCAGGGTCCACCTGATCCGCAGGTTGATCGGGATACTGATTAGGCATTGGCCCGTCATGGAACGGGTGAAATGGCGCATCCGGGTGGATCCACTGCAACGAGAACTCGTAGGGCATATCGGGGTTAAACTGTAGGGTGTTAATCGGATGACTGAAGAGGTGATCATGCAGAATGTACATACGAGTCTTAATCTCTGCACCTACTACAGCAAACCTATGTTGTACGATATCCTCATATATATAGGGAGGATCCATCTCATAAAATAGAACTCCGATCTCCATCTGAAGGGGAGGAAGAAAAGGGATAAGAATTGGTCCACCAAATGAATCTATTCAAGCACACACCCATTGAAAATGCAAAGGAAAGAGGGAGAAGAAGAGCAAACCATTGCTCTAATTTCATTCCTCCATTACTTTCAATCTGGAGCTCCGATTGGCGAACTGTCAGTGGCCACGCGTTCGTCTCGTAATTCTCTACAAAACCCACCAAACAATTTGGTAAGGGAATCACATTTACTCACCTAGTTCAGCCCTCTTCAATTCTTGATTTTGGTTTTTAGTATTGAGAGATTTTGTGATTTTGATGATTTAGGGATACTCTAGCGGTGGATAATCATCGAATTTTGTCCATTTGACTCGTTGGTAACGGTAAAAAAACCCTAACACTTGTGAATTGGTGATTTAGTGAGCTCAATGTTGATTATTGTGATATCGTATGAATTAGATCGTGTATCTTATTGAATTGGAGTTAAATTGGTGGATATTGGAAGCTTGGAATTGAATCCTGGGAGCTGAAAATTCAATTGGTGAGGAGTTGGAGCTTTGGAGCTTGAGAAACCGTGGATAATTGAGCTGTTCCGAGATTAGGGAGGAATCGACTAAGGTATGATTTTGGTTTTTTGTAGTTAATGTTTAATGTCACATGAAAACTTTGGCTAGTTCTTAAGATAGAAATGAACTGAATGAATTGTTGATGGATTGTGTATATGGTATATGATGTGTGTATAAAGGATGATTGAATTTGTATGATTTGGATTATAATTTTGATGAGTATAAATTAATGATGACTGTTGATGTGTTGAGGGTTGATGGTAGATTTGTGAAATTGAATTGAATGGATTGATAAAGAAATGTGTGGTTTGAATTTGTAAACGATTTGATATTAAAGTTGGTTGGTTTTGAAAAAAAAAAAGGATTTAATATTGGAATTGGTTTGATTTTGAAATAGTTTGATACTAAGAATGATCTGAATGACTGAGAGGTATTTGGTTTGATGGTTGGGACCCTTGAAGGGTGGCAGAAATTTGAGTTTTAGAAAAGATGTTGCTAAAATTATTATAAAAATTAGAAGCTTCATTTGAAGTGATTATTTAGAAAGAATTAGTTTAAAGGATTATATGTTTTAAGTTTGATTTATTTAGAAAAGAATGAATTATGTTTTGAGTTTAAATTATTGATGGACGGAATGGGAGGTGTGATAATAAGGAATTATGATGGTAGTAATGATGAATTTGAGACTCAATGAGATATGAACTAATATGAATTGATGAATGATGATGACATCGAGTATGATGAATTAAAATTCTATTTAGCTTGAATAATTGAGACATTGTTGATCCTCTGTCGCAAGATGTGACTGGACACTTTAATTTCCCGGGTTCCCCCATGGGCATGCATATATATATGAATTTGAGCTTGGGATTTTTCTATGGAATATTATTGAGTTTGGAGTTTGACTCCATGAAATATTATTGAGCTTGGAGTTTGACTCCATGAAATATTATATTATTGAGCTTGGAGTTTGACTCCATGGATATTATTTTTGAGCTTGGGGATGCGCGCACAGAGGGACTGTCCAATGGTTAACTACCAGACATTGTTGGGTTGGCTATATAACCGACAGATAAGACTCATCAGCCATAGGACAGGCATACATCATATGTATTTGTTTGTTTTGCTTGAGTGTGCATTGGTTTGGTTTGCTTGACTGCTTAACTCTGCTTATCTGCTACTTGACTGCTACTTGTGTATGTTTTCTTAGAGACCCCTCTTGGCAAAGGTGTGAGGGGGGTTGTTCCACCAGTGATTCGGAGGATTGGAAGAGACAGAAAGTAAAGTATTGGGTTAAAGTTAGATTTAGAACTTGAATACCTTAGATAACTTACTTAATTTCTGTTTTAGTTGGATCTTTAAGCTGAAATCTGAGTGTTGGAGTTCTAGGAATGCCTCTGACTTTTCCAAGACCTTTTATATTAACTATATGAGAACCTTTACCATACTGAAAACCTCCGGTTCTCAATCCATACATATGTTGCTGTTTTTAAATGCAAGTCGTGAGGCACCGCACTGAGTATTCTGGAGACCCTTGGAAGCGAAGAACTATCTTGGGACTTGATGTTTGTATTCTGTTTATGTTTATATTATAATTAGATTCTCCACTTTGAATATATATTATTTTAACCCTCTTAGAGGCTGATTTGGAGAAAATAGGCGTTGTCTTGTGTTTTGGATTATTTTTGGAATGTATATGTATGTATTTATACCACAGTTAGCCTTAGGTTTGCAGATCGAGCCTAAAACTTGTTTTTTTATATCTTTGGAACTCTGATCTTATATATATATATATATATTATCTTTTCTGTTCAATCTTATCTACCTTTCTGCGTTGACTCGATCGAGAATGATACGCTTTCTATTTGTGTTTCGTTTAACTTTTCTTTTCAAGGCTTCTAATTAAACTTCCTTTCATATATATATAGGTCATAGCTCCTCGTTACGTCCTCGACATAAAATTTTGTATAATAGGTATTACACTTCTTTCCTTAGCAAGTTGCAGCTATGTGTGAAGTTTTTTTTTGGCTATATGTAAAATTTTTTATTTTTCTAAAAGAAACTATGTATAAAGTTTTTATTTACAGAAGTTATGTATAAAATTAATTAACAGTGCTAAAATACGACAAAAACAGACTCAAATTTATAATTTTCCATGGTAATTATTATTTCACAATACCCAGAATTAAGTCGTATAATGATATATCATATTTCGGTAAAATACACGAACAAATGATAATTTTCCAATACTTTCATGGTAAAGGCTATATAGATGCTTTCCTTTTTCCAGACACAGTATTATGGTCTTTAATTCATGAATGCTCCTTTTTTATTTTTATTTTTTTTCCTCTACTCCTTTGGTTCACCAATACCCCACACATTCCATGCTACTTGTCATCGTTCAATTAGACTGTTTTTATTCTTGAAAACATAAAATAAAATACTAAAAATAAGATATAAATAATAAAAAACATAAAATTTAATATTTTTATATTTTATTTAGTGATAAAATAAAATAAATTATATATAAAAATTTAATTTATTTTTATTTTTTTAATCAAAAAATTTGAAAAAAAATTATAATAAAAAATATATATAATTATAAAAAATTAACAAAAATAATAAAAGAAATAATAAAAAATAAGTTTTGTTTTTTTGTTAGTGTTCTATATCTTTTCTGTTAGAATAAATACAAAATACATTAATTTATTGTCTTTAGATATAATATTTATGTTCATATTTCATTTATCAAATATAATTTTATGTCTCTATATTCTTATCTTACTACTATCCTATAAAAAAACGCAGTCTTAATGACAATTATTTTCATCATTTTTGTAAATAATCCTAGATGAATTCATATATTGGATAGAAAATAAATGTGAAATTTTGTTGAGAATTTTGTAATATATTTAATAAGTGTATAAAAAATCGATCACCCATAAAAAATATATATTAAATTATAAAATAAATATAAAAAATTATGTAAAATAATATATATAAATATAAATAAATATATATAGTAATTAATATAGTAACTAATTCTCGGCGTGCATATAATATTTTGGTATATTTTATTCTTTGGTCTAAAATAATTGTCCAATTATAATTGTATATACACATAGATTATGAACTTTATTAAAATTATCTTATTTTCAACAAGTTTAAACGAGAATATTAAATTAGTCTTATTAATTATTTTATTGCTACATTTACTATATATCTTTTTACTTACTCTCTTCACTAAAATGAATAGAGTTACTAATAGAAAAAAGTTAATATATAATATTATCTATTTTTTTAAATTAAAATTATTTTAGACCAAATGAAATCTTAAATAAAGTTTAACAGTACTAATGAACAGTTGTTTCGGAAGTGGAAGAAGTAACAATTAGTAATTTCATTAATAAGATTAATTATGAGAATATTAATACAAATGAAGAACTATAAATAGTAAGGTTGTGAGAACTGGATTGGTCAATAAATCAGTGAGGTTATTGGTTCAATAGTTTACTGGTTTGATTGGAGTTCATGAAATTTAATCGGTTTAATTAAATATTAAATAAAATTATTAAAAAATTTAAAAATAATTTTAAATATATAAATTCAATAATTTTTAACTTAATAAAATTTAAAATTTTACATAATAAATTATCTTGTGGCTGTGGGTTACTTTGTGATTGTTCCATCTGTAACAATCAGAAAATCAAAGACCAGAAAATAACTTCAGAAAACTATGAACAAATAAATAATTCAGCAACCAAAATCATGAAGCAGCAAACAAATTTATCATGAACAAATAACCTCAAAAAATTAAAAACCAAAATCATGAAGCAGCAAACAAATTTATCATGAACAAATAACCTCAAAAAATTAAAAACCAAAATCATGAAGCAGCAAACAAATTCATCATGAACAAATAACCTCAGCAAATCAAAAACCAAAATTATGAAGCAGCTGTCCAAATTCATCATGAACAAATAACCTCAGCAAATTAAAACCAAAATCACAAAGCAGCAAACAAATTCATCATAAACAAATAACCTCAGCAAATCAAAAATCAAAATCATGAATCCAACAAAAAACAAATCATATGAACAGATAACAAATAAATCAAAATCGCAAACAAATAAATCATAAAATCAAGCACCGAAAATCAGAAGGCAGCGAGGAGGAATTAACCGAATAAGAACAAAGAATTACCAGCGACGAGTAACGGCGACGAAAGAGGAGGCGAGCTCGACAATGACAAAAGAGGAAGCGAGCTCGACAACGACGAAAGAGGAGGCGAGCTCGGCGACGAAACAGGACGCGGTGGTGGTTGCAGTGGTCAACCCCATCGCTGGTGTGGGTGCTGGGTGATTTCTGAATTCTAATTACTGATTAGGGCTTCGTCTGCGTTTAGCCCTTCTTTTCTTTCTTTTTTTTTTTAAGATACAAAACGATGCCGTTTAGCACCTTTACTTTCAAACCAAAAACTGCTAAAAACTCGAACGGTTCTCCTGGTTTATCGATTAATTGTCAATTTGACCGATTTTTTATCAGTTTTTTGTCAGACAATATCTGACTTTATTCAGACCGATTAGGTGACCAATTTTCAGTTAATTCGGTTGAATTGGCCGATCCGATTCGGTTTTTAGAACCATGATAAATACTATTATAATAGACAACTGAATCAATATTTTGTTAATCTTAGCTTGAATTATTTGTAGAGTATGAACTCGAAACAAAAAAGGGTACTCTCGTTATTTTATCTTCTTGATTATTATTATACTCAACAAGGTCAATATTATATTATTCCTTTTTCATAGTAATACAATTTCAACTTATTCATCACTCAATAGTGATTGATGAGTTCTCTCAATATCTGTGTGGCTTTGCCTCTGTTTTCATTTTGGTTCTAAGATTTCCTAGTTCTCTAGCTAGACATAGACATCAAGTTGTTCAACCTTTGCAGTTCTATTATTGTTGTTTCTTAGCTTGTGGCATACGATATTCCTATCGCTGAGGCTGTGGGCTTATTAATTAGGGTAGAACGTGTTTTTCATTTACGAGAAAAGTTTAAGAGCCAATAAAAAAGAAACAATAATATATTAAATATTATAAAGAAATAATAATTTAATAATATATTTTTAATTTATATTTTTTAAATATTAATAATTAATTATTGACAAAAAATAATAAATTCTATTGATCTTCTACTGGTTTTCTTTATTTATTTTGTGTATACTAAGAATGACCCAATAATTAAGAGAATATTGTACAAAAAAAATATAACTAAACAAAAAAAACTTGTTATTATCATAAAACTATTTTAAATAAAGTACTAAATTGGTCCCCTACGTTTGGGCGTAATTTTGTTTTGGTCCTTAAGGTTTAAAGTGTCTTATTTGAATAAAAAAAATATTTCATTTAGTTTTAATGTCCCACCATGAGGTCAAAGTTAAATAATTAACGAAATGTCTTACATGGCAGCAATACAAGAACAAGGTAAAAAATTTGGAGAATAAGTACAAATTCCAGAAGCGCAAAATCAACCGTGGATACATCAATATATTTGTTTATTATTTTTCTTACAATTCAAATGAAATATTTTCTATAGAACTAAGGAGAATGATAAATAAATATATTGATGCATCCACGGTTGATTTTTTGTCTTGGAACTTATATTTATTCTCTAGATTATCGACATTGTTCATGTATTGCTGCCATGTATGATATTTCTTAATTATTTAACTTTGACCTTATTGAAGCTAACTTTAAACCTTAACAAGGATCAAAACAAAATTACGCCAAAACGTAGGAACCAATTTAGTATTTTACCAATTAGAAACACATGAATTATAAGTCTTCTGTTTTGAAAATTGCATTGTGAAATTTGAATAAATATTTTTTATTTTATTTGTTTTATATATTTTTTTTAAGTTAGAATCAAATTTTATACATTTTAGTTATGTAGTGTGAATAATAGAAGTAACATAACTATGAAAATAGAGTCTAGTAAATTTGTTACAAAGTCAATAACTTACACCACAGTTAGTTACTTGTAGATTTATAGTTTGAGTTTTTAGTTGAGGATCTTAGTCTTATATAAATAGGTGTTTAGTCTCTTTATGATGTAATTTGGTTTTCCCATATCATACTCAATGATAATTAGTCATTCCTCTATTCAATTTCTCAAATTTCTCTGATGCAACTGCACCTTTTCTCTTCTAGTCTAATCTAGTCGTAGTCCTCATTGCTTCCAATAAGAAATTCATCATCTATCCCATTCCTGATAAAGTGAATGAGGATAACTTCGCGGTTTGACAATAACTTGCACTCTTTATAATTCAGATTCAGAGCTTCAATGATATAGATGCTAATTTCAAATAAAGAATGGTGCATTGTGCATTTGCCAATGAAAGACAAGAAAGCTGAAAATTCAGCGGAAAATCGTGCAAAAAATTAATCTTTCTGTCTCTGAATTCGTTAGAAAAGTTAAGAAGATTGTTGATTCATTCTCTGCACTTGGTCATTATGTTTCTCATGAAGATCATATTGACGCCATTTGTGAAGGCCTTCTAACCAAAATTTTTCTCAGTCATTACCACAGTTTGCACAAAACCCGAGTTCTACACAGCGTGAGAAGTTGAAGCTCTCTTCATTTCACACAAGGACATGCTTGAAAAGTTCAAGAGCACTTTTCTTGGAGTTGCTCAGGCACATTTTGCACAACAGAATAATTTTCAGCAATCAACATATTCTAATAGTGGAATTGGTGGTCGAAGAGGTCATGGTGGAAGCTTTAACCATGGAGGATGAGGTTCTTGGCTATTGACCACTAGGCTTCAATGCTAATCGTGAAATCGTCTTGGTCATATGGCTCCTCAATGCTTCTTTTTCTATGATTTGAACTATTAAGGATCCTCATCAATTGCACTGTCTTAATCTTTCTTTTTTGCCCCTACCCAGACTCTACCACCACCACCGTCATCTTTTCATCAGCCTATACTCAAAACCTACGTTACTACACCATTGACAATTTCAAAAGCTTCATGGTATCTTGTTAATCATGATGATTCTAACCTTGTTTTGGCCTCTGATTTTACAGGTTCTGATAAACTCTTTATAGTAAATGGGACAGGTATTCCTATATAAAAAATTGGACATTCAATTTTTATTGATTTTGTTATCAACTAAATTTTCCATCTTAAGAATCTTATCAACTAAACTCTTTATTGATTTTGTTATCAACTAATTTTGTCTTAATGTAAAATCCAGTCAAACCATCAATTAATTAAAAAATAAATTAAATATGGACAAAAATGGTTAGAAAATGTAACAATTATAATTTGACAATTTCGATATGATATTTGAATTTAGTGGATATTTCTTAATCGAAAAACATAGTTTAATGTGTAAAAACACAAACCGAAAATTTGACCATCAGTACCGGCTGAGATCTGTTCGGTACTGTAGTTTAGAAAACTAATAATTTGTAGTAAGAGAGATTAAAAAGTTAAAGATTGTAATTGAGATGGTAAAAATAATTAAAACGTATATTAAAACACTAATCTTAAAGGTTTCGATCCAAAAGTGGGTCAAACGGTCTATATATGCAAACCGGACCCAAGTTGGACACGAGCCCAACATATATAAGCCATAATTAATGGCCATTTCAGCCACCATACACTTATTTTCCCCTTTAATGCTGAAATGAAGACAAGAGAATGAGATAGAGAGAAACCCTAATTTCTAAAACTTCAAACCACCATAACTTTTTCTATAGAGCTCCAATCGACGAGTCGTTTGCAGCCACGCGTCTCTTGATGAGCTCTTCAAGTTTATTTAGTTATTGTGATAAGAAATTTAGAAACTCATGCCCAGTTTTTGTTTTCCCCAAAAATTTTGATTTTTGGCTTTGAATTTTGAGAAATTTTGTGATTTTGATGGTTTAGAGGTACTCTAGAACATGTTCTAGCTGGGTTTCATCATATATCCTAGTGAGCAAGAGGTAAGAACCGCTTCCTTTGTGTTTATGATTATTTTTGGAAATCCTAGTGCATTGAGTGATGTGTATATTGTATGAAAGTAGTGTAGAGTGGTGTTTGGGGCATTAAATTGCTCATTGGTGAAACTTGGAGCTAAGCTTTGGTGGAGATTCTTAAGTGAGAGCTTAAATTTGTCTTCCAAGAGGTACAGCTTTAGTTTTATTTAAGTACTGTATAATGTAGTATGAAATCTTAGGCTAGATGCCCCTAGGATTAGGTTTGGATTGTGAAGTTGGTTGGTGGGCACATGATTCGGTGGTCCAAATCTTTGGACCACTAAGTGGTCCAAGTAGAAAACATGTTTTTAGAGTTTTTTTATCAATTGCTACGTAGTCCTTAAACTAATTTTAATTACAAATCAACCCCATATATTTTATTTAATTATAAAAATAGTTTTTTATTTTATAAATTATTATTTTATCAATTATCTATTATATTTATTAACAATCAAATACAAAAATAACAATCAATTATATCCTCCATTCATCCTAATAATTCCAATTGATTAAAAAATTAACTTTGATCTCGTTACGTTCGTCCATGGCTTCCAAATCGTGTTTCCTTGAAATTCAATCGATTGGTTTATACTATATCACAAAACAATCGATTGAAAGTTGTAAGGTAGAATGATAAAAAGCTTCTACCAATCGATTGTTTATACTTTCCAATCGAATGAATACCTCAAAACAATCGATTGTTGTTGTTACTCAATCGATTGAATTCACGAAAATAACATGGATTTGCCAAATACAATCGATTGGAAAGTGATGACATTGAAGTTTTAGCCAAATTCAATCGATTGGTAATGTAATCCAATCGATTGGAAGGTGATGAAGTTGAATGTTTTGCCAATTTCAATCGATTGGTAATGGTACATAAAATTTATAAAATGTCAATGATATTTTCTTTTAAATTAATTTATAAAATTTTTTAGATTTGTGTCTTCTGAAAAGTAAAAAAAAAATTATAATAGAGTAAAACTTACCTGAAACCAAATAACATAGTGTAACACACATCTTTGATCAATATTAAAAAAAAATTAGCCTAATTATGTACATAAAATCCTAAAGAATACAGTTCTATCTTATTTAATTAAGTTAGCTTTAAAATACCAATAATGCTTTTTCATGTGCTGCTTTTAATCTAAAATCCTAGAAAAAAATTGATTTAAAATATTATAATGTTATTATATTAGCACAACACTTTATTTTTGTATGATAAATACAAGTACATTTTTATATAAAGTATTTAAAGTATATAAAAATGTACTCCTATTATAAAAAAAAATATTTAAAAAGTCATTAAATTTTTATATGTTATTAAAATTTAATAAATACAAGTACATTTTTATATGTTATTTTTAATTCAATGTACTAATAGGAGTTAAAATTAATTTATATTTAATAATTTTATATTAAATTAATTTACTATAATCTTGTTTTATACTTCTTTTAGTATATTTTTTTTATATTATATAGTATTTTTTCTAGTATCTTATTGTACAATGTGTAATTCGAATTACCATTTGATTCGAAATGTGAGTAATTCGAATCAATTTGATTCGAACTTTCTCCTATTCACGTGTTCCTACTAATTCGAATTGATACAATTCGAATTATGCTTTTATAATTCGTTCTAAGTTGATTCGAATTACTTGTATGCAATGGTTGAGAATAATTGGAGCTGTATTGATTCGAATTATTAAGGAATGTAATTCGAATAAAGTTGTTTCGAATTACATTAAAGTGTGCTTTGGTGAATTCTTGTATCAGATTCTTGTTTGGCTTATATGCGTAATAAACTTCTCTCCTTGGCTTAAATGCGTTTTTTACCCTCAATTTTATATTAACTCTAAATATATTAAAAAAATTTACTCAATATATTCTAACATTTAACTAATTGCAAACACTTATCCCAAAACATATTTACAAAAATTAGAGCACTGGTTACTAATATTTTAACGAAACTAAATTTGTGCATAACACAAATAAATAAATTAAGCATACTTACTACTTGATACGCTGCTACCTTATCAATATCATATACTTTTTGTATTTTTTACTCTGCCTTACTTGAATAAAAGCAAAAGGTACTATTGATAGGCAAAATTAATTTTATAAATTACCAATCTATAAATTAATTTTATGTACCATTACCAATCGATTGAAATTGGCAAAACATTCAACTTCATCACCTTCCAATCGATTGGATTACATTACCAATCGATTGAATTTGGCTAAAACTTCAATGTCATCACTTTTCAATCGATTGTATTTGGCAAATCCATGTTGTTTTTGTGAATTCAATCGATTGAGTAACAACAACAATCGATTGTTTTGAGGCATTCATTCGATTGGAAAGTATAAACAATCGATTGGTATAAGCTTTTTACCATTCTACCTTACAACTTTCAATCGATTATTTTGTGATATAGTGTAAACCAATCGATTGAGTTATCATTCAATCGATTGTATTGAAAAACCAATCGATTGAATTTCAAGGAAACACGATTTGGAAGCCATGGACGAACGTAACGAGATCAAAATTAATTTTTTAATCAATTGAAATTATTAGGATGAATGGAGGATATAATTGGTTGTTACTTTTGTATTTGATTGTTAATAAATATAATAAATAATTGATAAAATAATAATTTATAAAATAAAAAAACTATTTTTATAATTAAATAAAATATATGGGGTTGATTTGTAATCAAAATTAGTTCAAGGACTACGTAGCAATTGATAAAAAAACTCTAAAAATATGTTTTCTACTTGGACCACTAAGTGGTCCAAAGGTTCCTGGACCACCGAATCCTGTGCCTGGTTGGTGTTGATATGTATAGCTGATATGTTGTGGAAATTAATGATTGAGTTGAGATTTTTGTGAAATTGCATGTTTGGTGTGTTGAGAAATTTGATGAATTGGATAATGATTATTGATTTGTGAAATATGTGTTGAAATTGTGAATTTGGGTCAGAGGCCAGAAAAAGGTAAGAACAGTAAGTAATTAAATTGTGTGAAAATGTATGAGATTGAATAAAGAATTAGTATGGAATGTATGAGAATTTGATCGATTGATGGAATAGTAGAAAATGGGGTTTTTGAAATGATGAATGGACGTATTTGAGTTGAAAAGTGTAGATGGAGTAGGTTTAGATTTGGTTGTGTGTGAATATGTGACTTGAGTTGGTTTGGGTTCATTTTGTTGGTTGAAAATTATTTAGGCTTGTGAATCATTGAAAAATTGGTAAAATGTGTATTTTTGGTCAAAATAGATTTTTTGGCTAACTTTGGCGGGTCGTAAATCGGCCCTCGAAGTTGTAAAACTTTTAAAATTAGATTTTTAAGGAAATTCATTTATCGATCTTTCTAACAGTTCAAGAATGGTTGAAAATTGAATTTTGTACCAAAAGATATGAAGGTTTGAAAATTGCGTTTAAAAACTGATTTTTATACTTAACAGCATTTTGGTAATTCTGCAACACTCGCATACGCAGAGGGCCATGCGACGTGGACACTAGGCGCTGTCCAGAGGTCCCACATACACGGAGGGAGGCTTGTGTATGCGGCCGTGTTAAAATTTCCACTCGCGTACGCAAACGTAAGTACGCGACGCGAGCGAAAGCCCCTGTTTTTGATACCCGTGTACGCGAGCAAGGCTTGCGTATGTGAATCCCCAGAATTTCACCTATGTGTACGCACGCCACCTGCATGCATATGCACAACCCCCAAAATTGAAATAGTGTGTTTTTATATCTTTTAATAATTTTTTTGGCCTCCTAAACCTTTATAAACTTTTATATGAGTCTAGAGCCGGTGAAATCGAAGATGGGAGAGTTAGAGATGAAGCCAAATGAATTGAGTTAGTAAAATTGAGAGAAATAAACAAGATGTTAAATGAGAATGATGATAAGTATGAGATTGATAACGGTAATGATGATGATTATGAGATTGATAGTGATAATGATGATGATTATGGGATTGACGATGAGAATAATAATGATTATGAGATTGCTATTTGAGCTTGATTCTTGAATTTGATACACCTACCTGGGTAGATGCAGTGGTCTTGATCCATTTGCTCTGGGTTTGGTTTGAGTTTCCTAGGGTAGATGCAGTGGTTAGCCCCCACTTGCTCCCAGTTGAAAATGATTTGAGATTTGTGAAATTATCTGAGTTTCAGATTTCCTTGGATAAATGCAGTAGGTCGGCTCCACTTGTTCCAAGTTGAGATCCGAGATTCTGTTGACCCTGCATCGTGTGGCTGGACATTTATACCTTTCCGAATGAGCTCTCCCCTATATATATATATATATATATATATATATATATATATATATATATATCGAATGATTATGATTTTGAGCTTGGGGATGCGCGCTCACAGGGACTGTCCAATGGTTAGCTACTAGGACTTGTCGGGTTGGCTATATAACCGACAGATAATATCATCAACCGTAGGCCAAGCATTCATCATTTGCATACGTTTGACTTGTTTGTGTTTGCTTACTTGTTTTGGATTGCCTAATTGTATATGCTATGTTACATGACTATAGGCTATTTGCTCTATTTGTATCAACCTGTGTATTACTTTTCTATTTTGTTTGTGCTTATACAACTAAGAGGTCTCTCATGCTGGTATTGGTTGACATTGAGGGCTGGTGCTAGTTGTGATTATGATTCTGTTGAATGAATAGTTGAGGAATGATGAATAATGTTGACTTAGACTTAGAATCCCTTCAAGTTAGTTGTCAAGATTATGGATTAAACATAACTTAAGACGGACATAGTGATGTGTGGAGAATTAAGATTGCGTAGAGAGTTCATGTTGCCTTATGTAGTATTTATTTGGCACTTTTACTGTATTGGAAACCCATGGGTCGGGAGTTCTCATTCCGTATATATCTCTTGTTTTTCATATGTAGGTCCGGGTGCTCAGTAGTGAGCTGTACTTCATCTGGGAGATGGCGAAGATCATTAGACTTCTGCCTTATTTTGCTTAGATTCTCTCTGCTTTTATTTTGAAAAACTTATGTTATGTATTAAATTCTTTTGAAAACTTAGAGGCCCTTATGCATCTTTTGGACGAGATAGGAGATATTATTGTCAAACTATTTTTATTCTGTACCCTAGCCAGCCTAAACTTCGTGGGTCGCGACTAGTGGCTATCTACTTATGTGATATATCTATATTCCAACTTTATCTTATTCTCCTTTACTGCTCTATTTCTATATCACTTTTGATTCACGCTTTATCTTCTGTTTTATTGATACGTGAGTGTTAAGATTTCACGATTTTATTTTATTCCTTTTCAGACTTCTCGTTTAATATTTTCTTTCATTTATGTGTGTGTGTGCGCGCGCGCGTGTACGTGCGTGCGTGTGTGTGCGCGCGCGTGTGTATTATAATCTACCTGAGAGTCGTACCACCTTATTATCATTGACTTATGACTCGAATATAAGAATTTGAATATTAGGAAGTTACACTTGATAACAATGTATTTTTTGAATTGCATCCTTTTTATTATTTTCTCAAGTCACATGAAAATGAAAAGATTCTAATTTCGGGGTTATTAAACACGGTCTTTATGTTTTTGATAACCTCAAATCTTCTACTGTTCCTATATCTCATCATGCATATTTTTCTGAATTTGTCACTAATAATAGATTTTGGCACCTTAGGCTAGGCCATCCTTCGAATATATAAGATATTTCAATATGTATTTTAATAATGTAATATTAATATTAATGTGAATTCTAATAAAAACTCATCTGATATGGATGTGTGTGAATCTTGTTGCCTTACTAAAATGTACAATTTATTTTTTTTTCTTCATCTATTATTTACACTATTTCTTTAAAAATTATTTTTCTTTACATTTGGGGACCATCTCCTATCACATCAAGATCAGGTTATAAATACCATCTTAGTATTGTTTATGTATATACTCAGTACACATGTTTATACTTGCTTCAATCGAAATCCCAAGTTTTACACGTTTTAACTCAATATAAAAACTTGACGAAAAATAAACTGGTTGTACACTTAAAGATGTGCAATCTAATAATGCTAGGGGGTTTTTCTCCCAATCTGTTAAAAAAAATTTTCATGATCATGAGATTATTTATTAATTGTCATGTCCATGTTCATAAAAAATAAGGGATAATCAAAAGAAAACATAGACATATAGTGCAGATAGGTTTATCATTATTGACCACCGTTAGGATGCTTCAAAGTTTCTAAAAAGATGCTTTTCAATAAACACATTCCTCTTTAATAGGTTACCCACTCCAATTTTAAATATGAAATCCCCCCTATGAGATGCTTCATTATAGTAAACCTAATTACTCTATATTAAAAGTGTTTGGTTGTATGTGTTTTTCTTCTACAAGACTATATAATGATCATAAATTAAATTTAGATCACAAAGATGCATCTTTTTAGGCTATGCTCCACAATCAAGAGGATTTAAATGTCTTAATAGTGAAAAATATTTAGGGTGCATTTGGTTTTTCATTTTCATTTTTTGTTTTTATTTTCAATATTTTCTATTTTCTGAATTTTGTGAAGGAAAAAGTAAAAATAGGAGGTGAAAATAAAAAACATGATTTTATTACTAGGTCTAAAGCTAGCATTCTTACGTCTAATGTTCTTTTGGCTATTGCTTTAGAACTTGACCTTGTTTAGAACACTCCAAAAACTATCAAGCAAGTTCTCTCCTCTTCTCACTGGTTGCAAGCAATATGAGAGGAATATGATGCGTTCCTTAAGAACAACACTTAGATTCTCACGCACCCTTTCCCTAATGCTCCAATTATCGATTATAGATGGCTATATATAATTAAGTGAGCTCCTGACAATATCATCTTAAAATATAACGAAAAGTTGGTAGCAAAGGGTTGCCACCAACAAGAGGGAGTCAATTATGCTCAAATATTCAACCTAGTCATTAAACCAACTATGATTCGGACTGTTATTTTCGTTGATTTATCAAAGGGTTCGTTATTGAGATAGGTAGATTTTAATAATGTTTTTCTTAAAGGTGATATTGATAGAGTGGTTTCTATGTAACGGCCACCAGGGTTTCACATCTTCAAACTCTACACAGGTTTGCAAACTAAATAAAGCCCGCTATGGATTGAAACAAACGCCAAGGGCCTGGTACACTAAACTAAGTTCTACATTACTTAAGTTCGGATTCACTGGAACTCGGGCAGATCCTTCCTTGTTCACAAGATTTCAGTTAGATTCTACTTTTTTTTTAGTTTATAATATGTTGATGATGTGCTAATTAGATTAGATAATGCCTCTGTTATTTCTACTTTAATTACTCAACTTAACTTTATTTTTCCACTAAAAGATCTTGGTAGCATAAATTATTTTCTTGGTCATGAATTTAAACATTTAGCTGATCAATCTTTATATATAAAACGATCTAAGTATGTAAGATATTTGCTTACTTGACCTGGGATGCAAAATTCTAAACCAGTTCTTACACCCATGTTTAGTAGTGTTAAATTAACCTCTCAAGGTTCTAATTTGTTTGACAGTCTTATTCTTTATAGGTCTTTGATTGGTGGCCTTCAATATGCAATACTAACACATCTTGAAATTACTTACTCAATCAACAAACTTAGTTAGTTTCTTCAACGTCTATTATAGTCTTAATGAATAGATTTAAAAAGGATTTTGACATACCTATCAGGTTGTTTTGAGCATGGCTTGTATTTTACTAAAAGTCTTGACTCAAGAATTTTTACTTTTGCATACTCTAATTGGGATAGTGACATTGAGAATAGGAGATCATCCAGTGGTTATTATCTTTATCTTGGATCTAATCCTGATATATGGTTAAGACGCAAGCAAACAATGATTAGTCACTCATCTACAGAAGTGAAATTTAGGTGTTTAGAAAATGTGGAAATAGATACTGTTGTATGGTTGCAAAGGTTTCTGACTGAACAGAAGATTAGCTCTCCTATTGCTCCTATCATTTTTTATGACAACATAAGCATTGTCCTCCTTGCTTCAAATCTGATTTTACGCAGTCGCACAAAATATTTTAAAGTTAAGCTTAATTTTGTTCGAGACCGCGTTAACTTGAAGCAGCTTTTTATGGTTCATATCCCCTCACACTCCCAAACAGCGAACATTCTGACTAAATTAAACCACTGTCTCTAGCAGCGTTTGAGATGTTTAAAACCAAACTCAGGGTCTATCTTCCTCCGATCATGAGGTTTTCAGGGTGTGAACAGTAAGAGTGGCATAACTGCCAAATAAGATTCTAGTAAATCTGTTAAAGAATTAGTAACTTACATCACTAGTTAGTTACTTATAGACTCTTAGTTTGAGCTATTAGTTTAAGATCTTAGTCTTCTAAAAATAGGTGTTTAGTCTCTTTATGATGTTATTCATTTTTCTTATATCACACTCAATAATAATCAGTCATTCTTCTCTACTCAATCTCTCAAACTTCGCTGGTGCAACTGCATCTTTTTTCTATGTTCATACCCTGACCCAAAATATAAAGTCAGGCCCAATAAGAAAGAAAGGCCCACCCCAAAAGGATGGTCTTCACTACATACCCAACCTCTTGTAAGAGGTACAAGAGGTCAGACACAGTGAAAGAGATCAAATAAGTGCTTACAAGTAACTGCCTCCCTGAATCTCTTTTACTATCTCTATCTTCCTAAAATATAGATCCTAACAAACTCCCAAGATAAAGGGAATAGAAATCCACCAATAAAGGTGAAACTACTCCAACAAAGGTGGTTAACAACTCTACTATAAATACACTGACACGCCTCAGGTATATTCACATTCTAATCTACTAAAAACCTGCCTAAAGCATTTGCTAACTTAAGCATTGGAGTCTCTTGCTGGTACCACCCCCACCTCCTCAAAAGGAACTCGGATGGTGGCACCTCGATATAAGAACAAGTCAGACACTACCTTAGAAGGAGTCTGGACCTCACATTCAGGCCCAAAATCAACGTTTCAGGTAACCTTCAGAACATTGGCGCCGTTTTCGGGGACATGGAATTCAACCTTTGACAATGGCGGACGATCACTACAAAGATGACCACACAGCATTTAAATCTAACCAGAGCCTCACCGCGATGATCTCAAACTTGCAATACCTCCACCACCGGAAAGAACGCATGTTCCCTATGGAGAAGGGACATTGGGAAATCCCTAGCCAAGACGGATTCAATCAGAGATCCATCCGTTAGAAGAAGAAGAACCTCCACAAACAACAGAGATATGGGTCTAGTCCATGGTCACCGTGGACGACTAGAGCAGCTCAAGCAAGAAGCTGAGTGTCAATGGGAAGCAGAACGGGAACTACGAAAAGAGGTACGATGATGAAGGAAGTTGGAAGAAAAACTCTTAAAATTGGAAGTTGATCACCGAAAACGGAGCAATCGAGCAAATCGGGAAGAAATCCTTCTATGGGATGAGGATCCGTTCGAGAAAGAGATCATGTGGGCCAAAGTTTTAAGGAATTTCAAAACTCCCGACATGGTTCTCTATGACGGAACGAACGACCCAAGACACCATCTCAACAACTTCAAAAGTTGGATGTATCTAACCGACGCCTCTGATGCTACTCGTTGCAAAGCATTCCCGATGACTTTGACCAAAACTGCGATGAAGTGGTTCAACAACTTGTTGCCTAGATCGGTGACTTATTTTGACGATCTGGCAAGGAAGTTTCTGAGAAGATTCTCAATTTTAAAAAATAAGGTAAAACATGCCCCGAACTTGTTGGGAGTTAAGTAAGAGGTCAGGGGGACACCCCGAGATTACATGGAAAGATTCAACAAAGCATGCTTAGAGATTCAAAACCTACCAACTAAAGCAGTAATAATAAGATTAGTTAACATACTTAAAGAAGGGCTATTTTCTCAATCTATATCCAAGTGACACCCGACCTCCTTGTACGAAGTACAAGAAGAGACAGAGAAGTATATCAACATGGAAGAGAACTAACGATTGAGAGAACCACTTCCGAGACCCAGAATGCCTTATCCATCTTGGAAAAAAGATAAAGAAGCTAAGAAGAAGGAAGAATACAACCCGGAAAAATCTCGAAGATATCATAACTATATTCCCATCTGAGTCTCTCTTGTAAACGTTTATAGAGAGATATGTCACACTAAGAAGCTTCCACCTCCTCATCTAATTAAACACAAAAAGGCTGGAAGTCGGACAGAATACTGCGAGTACCACAAACTCTATGGGTATTCTACCAGTGACTGTTATGATTTAAAGAATGTCATAAAAAAGTTGGCCATAAAAGGTCGACTAGACATATACTTGGCAGATACGTTAGACGAGCAAAGGAAGAGAAAGAGAGTTGAAGAAGGGGGACGACAAGAATGTCCACTTTAGACTCCCAGGAGACACATACATATGATAAATGGGAAGTTTTCTAGAGGAAGAATATCAAAATCATCGAGAAAAAGGCATCTTAAAGAAGTACCAAGTCAGGGAAGATAACAGATCTCCCGACTTGCCAACAATTTCGTTCACTAAAGAAGATGCTCAAGGGGTATTACCTGGCCATGATGACCCCGTGGTGATAATATGATCCTCTCTAATGCAAACTTCCATAGAACATTAATAGACCACGGTAGCTCGGTGGATATATTGTTTAAGCCCACTTTCGACAAGCTCAAATTGGAAGAAAAGGATCTAAAAGCATACCCAAATAACCTCTTCAAACTGGGGGACACACTAATCCAACCTCTCAGATATATATCTTTATACACCACTTTTGGAAAGAGTGCAAAGTCAAAGACATTGAGCATCAACTACATTCTGGTTGACGTCACCTTGGAATACAATGCCTTAATAGGTTGAACAATCTTGAACCGATTTACAGCTATTGTCTCTACACCCCACTTATACATGAAGTTTCTCACAACAGAAGGAATTGCCACCATAAAGAGAGATAAAAAATTAGCACGCATGTGCTACAATGAAAGTCTTAATTTAAAAGGCAGTCTTGGGGAAAAAGAAGTCAATACCATCAAGTTTGGAGGTGTTCAAACTCGGGAGAAACTGTGTCTCCAACTCGAAGGGAAAGTGGAAGAAGCGCAAATTGGAGATCACCCTGAAAAAACAACGAATATAAGGGCTAACTTGGAAGAAGATCTAAAAAAGCAACTCATTGAACTTCTAAGGAGGAACGCCGACCTCTTCACTTAGAAAGCCTCCGACATTCCTAGCATAAATACCGACCTGATGTCCCACAAACACGCCGTCTACTTGGGTTCTAGACCTATCCAGCAAAAGCGGCAAAAGCTCAGGCCCAAAAGGACACAGGTCGTGGAGGAACAAGTTCAAGCCCTATTAGAAGTAGGATTTATAAGAGAGGTAAAGTATCCATTGTGGCTGGCTAATGTAGTTTTGGTAAAGAAACAAAAAAGAAAATGGAGGATGTGTGTCGATTACATCGACCTCAATAAAACTTGTCCCAAGGATTCATACCCTCTTCCCAGCATCGATGCCCTAGTCGACTTAGCCTCCGACTATAGATACCTGTCCTTCGTGGATGCCAACTCGGGATACAACCAAATCCTGATGGATAAGCTGGATCAAGAGAAGACCTTGTTCAGAACTCCAAAAGCTAATTATTGCTACGTGGTAATGCCTTTTGGATTAAAAAAATGCCAAAGCCACAAACCAAAGACTGATGAACAAGGTGTGTTCCTCCCACTTAGGAAAACTTATGGAGGTATACATGAACGACATGCTTGTTAAAACCAAGGTAGACTCGGCACTTTTGTCCGATCTTTCTAAGGTATTTTCTACCATAAAGAAGCATGAGATGAGGCTAAACCCCTCAAAATGTACCTTTACAGTAGAGGCGGGAAAATTTTTAAACTTCATGCTAACTCAAAGAGGTATAGAAGCAAACCCAGACAAATGTAAAGCTATATTGGATATGCAGAGCCCGACTTGTCTTAAAGAATTTCAACAACTAAATGGAAGGTTGCCAGCACTATCCAAATTCCTAGCAGGGTCAGCACTGAAATCACTACCCCTGTACTCAATTCTCAGAAAGGGAAAGCAATTTGAATGGACCTCAGAGTGCGAGCAAGCCTTTCAACACTTTAAATCTTTCTTGGGATAACCCTCATACTTACCCAGCCTATAGCAAGAGAAGAACTCATCCTCTACCTAGCAATGGTGAGCCGAGCTATAGCTTCAGCTCTGATAAAAGAAGATAAGGGCGGACAGTAGCCCGTCTACTTTATCAGCAAAGTTTTACAAGGAGCAAAAATGAACTATCAAAAGATAGAAAAAGTTTTCATATGCCCTTATACTCACCTCTCGAAGGCTCCGACCTTATTTTCAGGATCACACCATAAATGTTTGTATTAATCAACCAACAAAACACATTCTACAAAAGACGGACCTAGCAGGGCGGAAGCTGCAATGGGCTGTGGAATTATCCGAGTTCGACTTAAAATATAAAGCTCGAACGGTAATTAAATCCCAATATCTTGCCGACTTTGTAGCTAAATACTCTGAAAGTCAGGGAAGCCCAACGACATGGAGCCTATATGTAGACGGATCATCCAACAAAGCTAGCACTGTAGCAGGCGTCATTCTATAAAGTGAGCAAGGAACTCAGATAAAACTCTCGTTAAGGTTTGAATTGACTACTTCTAATAACCAAGTAGAGTATGAAGCCTTACTTACTGGCCTAAAGATGGCTAAAGAAGTGGGGATAGAAAGGCTAATAGTATTCAGTAACTCTCAAGTGGTAACTTCACAAATTAATGGTACATATCAAGCCAAAGACCCCAACATGAAGAAATACTTAGATGAAGCACGAGAACAACTAGCACATTTCTCGGAAGGAGAGATCCGACATATAACTGGGGAATCTCACACCCGAGCTGACGTACTCTCCAAATTAGTCAGTACCAAGCCAGGGGAAAACAATTGAAGCCTTCTCCAGGAAACTCTACATGCACCATCAATATCAAAGGGATATGACAACTCGGGTGTAACGACTATATCTAATTAGCATTTAGGATGGATAACCCCTATAGTCAACTATCTCAAATTTGATATCTTCCCTAAAATGAAAAGGAGGCTCGAAGATTCATAAGGAAGGCACAAAATTACATGTTGGTTCACAACATCCTATACAAAAGAGGAATACCAATACCTCTCTTAAACTGCGTCCCAACCTCCAACACAAAGGAGGTCCTAGAGGAGGTACACAATGGCATATGTGGGAATCACCTAGGAGCTCGATCACTATCCAAGAAGGTGATCCGGGTCGACTTCTTCCAGCCGACCTTACAAAGAGAAGCGACCGAGTTTGTTAAAACTGTCCGCGTTACCAAGAGCATGCCAATTTTCATGTGACACCTCTTGAAGAGCTTATTAGCATCACCTCCCCTGGCCATTTGCAAAATGGGAATTCGATCTTCTCGGACCATTTCTCCAAGCTCCAAGACAAGTCAAATACCTTATATTGGGGATTGACTACTTCACTAAGTGGATCGAGGCAGAACCACTAGCAACCATCACTGCCCAGAGAAGTTGGAAATTTCTCTATAAAAACATTGTCATAAGGTTTGGAGTTCCCCACTCCATCACCACGGACAATGAAACCCAGTTTACCGACTCAACCTTTAGGAACTTGGTGGTTGAACTCAAAATAAAACACCAATTCACATCGATGGAACATCCTCAGTTCAATGGACAAGCTAAAGTTGCAAATAAAGTCATATTGGCTTGATTCTGCAGGATGCAAAGGGAGCATGGACTGACAAGCTCCCTCAAGTCTTATGGATATATCGGACAATCCTTCATTCCACCACAACTGGAGAATCACCTTTCCCACTTGCTTAAGGAATGGAGGCTATGATCCCCAAAGAAATCACTAAAGAGTCACCTAGGGTTGTATTCTATAATGAAGGGGCCAATGCCCAAGCACAAAAGGCAGAGCTCGACCTCCTCCCAGAAGTCCGAGAGAAAACTCGAATCAGAGAATAAGCACTAAAGCAGAGGATGGCCCTAAGGTACAATCAGAAGGTGATAAAAAAAACTTTGCCACAAATGACGTTATAATGATCCAAAATGACATCAGAGTTCAAAAGTTGGGCGAAGGAAAGTTAGCTGCAAATTGAAAAGGACCCTATAAGATTATCGAAGTCTTAGGAAAGAGTTACTATAAAGTTTTTGACCTGCAAGGACAGGAGCTCTTGAGGTCTTGGCACGCATGCAATCTAAAGAAGTACTACAGTTGGGAAGTAAACTTTGTTTCCTGATGTACTATTTTTTCCAACCTTAATATATTTCTTCTAAAAAGGATTTTTTCTAAAGGAAATTTTAACAAGGCACCACAGCAAGGGCTAAGGGCCCAAAACTCTTAGTAGTAGGTTTTATGTAAGGCAATTTCTTATTCATTAATAAAAATTCCATTTTTTAAGAAAGTTTCCTATAAAAACACATTAATTTAAACTCGACAAACTGCAAAAATCATTGCCCAACCTAAAAAGGTCGGTAAGATGAAGCGACGAGGTACAAATTAATGTAAGAAGTTATATAAATAACTTGTGAAAATCGACCTCAATTATAAGGCGGAATAAAAATGAAATGTTGAAGTAACTTAACAAAGTCTGACTATGCGAAGTCGGAACTTGAAAAGGAAATCCATGTAAATGAACTCATTTTTCAGATTCAGTAAGGGAACTGCATCGAAAAAGTTGCCAAGGTCTAAACACCAAACTAAGCAACTGTATAAAAGCTAAATTCCAAAAAAGGCCTGGCTTCATTATGTAAGGAGCAAAAAGGCTATTTAAATTTCAAAGTTGTTTGAATACGACTACAACTGTTATAAAGTAAAAATGTTGAGGGCCCAATAAAGGGTTAAGGGCCTCCCCAATCATAGCATCTTGGCCTTGAGTAGAGAAACTCAGGTCATACTCAGAGATCGGCATGGCCAGGATAGCACTAGGAGGCAAAGGAGCGAGCTCGACATTGACCACCTCGGGGAGAGACTCAGGAGCCTGTGAAGCGACTGAAGCCTGCCTAACCCTAGTATTTAAAGACTTCAGGTCAGGTAAAGGTTTTTCATCATCTTCAGGAGTCAGGACAATCTTCCCATCAACCACTATGTTGTCTTGGCTGAACAAAGAGAGATTGACCTCGGGGCAAGGACTTCGACTTGAGTCTTCAGGTTATTAAATATTTCGTCCATCCCCTCAACAACATACTCTTCAAGAGTGGCGTACCTCTCTTTAGCCTTCTCCAACTCCTCTTGAAGGTCAAGTTTCTCCCCATATAACCGGGTATAGCTCTCCTCTGTTTTCTTCTTCACCCCCTCCGCCATAGTCGCGGCTGCCTCCGCCTTCTTTACTCGAGATCGGGTCTTCTCCAAATCGGATGTCATTCTGGCCTTCTGCTTCTCCAACTCCCTCTTAATCTCCTTAAGACTTTTTACTTCGGCTTGGGTAGCCTCAAGAGAGCTCTGGGTGGCATTAAGAGGAGTCTTTTGCAACTTCTTAGCCAAAGAAGAACACACTCCCGCTATCTGAGTTTCATTTTGGGCCATAAGTTGGAGGTGGCTTTGAATAGCCACATCATCCATATTAATGCAACTATGAAGGAGGATATTCCTCTCACTCCAAGCAATCCCGTTAAATCCTGTATCGTAAATGCAACCCTCTACAACAGTCTTTTATTTCTTTGAGGGAGGTTCTGAAGACGAAGGAGAAGAAAGACCAACTGAATTCTCTAGAGGCAAGTCAAGAGAGACCAACCGACTTGATGGAGTGGGAATGATCTTCTTTTGGGCTGAAGAACTTAAGTCCAATTTCCTTGGGGAAGATCGGGTAGAAGCACCCCTGGCTTTGTTCTCCTTAATACCACGTGCCACAACAGTCTTCCGAGTTTGATGCAGTTATTTCATCGCTGCAGATTTGGGAGCCATTTTTCCTAAATAGTAAATGTAAAAGCACATTAATCATAGATGATACAGCCAAAAGTCATAAAGCTAAGGAAAGAAGGCTACCTAGCATGGACCAGAGTAGAACAAGATCCCCTAAGAATCTCTCCGTGTCCAAGTGAGGATTCCGGCCCCAACACTCTTCCAACACGTCTATCATACCCTTCTCAAGTTCATCTAAGGTATCTATGCTATACTTGGATATAACGGGTTTTTCTTGCCGGTATAAAGGGAAGCAGGGTTCATCATTTTCATCCAAAAAGAAAGGACGGACCTCCTCTACAATTTGGATTTAAAAAAAATAGTTCTTAAAATAGTGGAAGAACTCATCAAAAATGAAAAAAAAAACTTTTTACCTTGAACGACGCAAAAAGAAAGCCAAAAAATTTTTTCTTTCGAAGACCCTGATTTGGTCAAAACAAAAAGATGGAAAAAGACCTTAACCGAAGGTCAGACATCGAGCTCCCAACATAGGAGCTGGTAAATCTTCAAAATAGCCCAAGAGTTCGGGTGAAGCTGGGAGGGAGCGACGTCACAAGCACAAAGGACATTTGTTTTAAAATCAAAAAAAGGAAGCTTGACATCTAGTTTCGAGAAAAAACAATCATAGGCATAGAAAAAGGAACGTCTCAAGTTGTCTAAGGAGGGAAAACACACCCTCTCCTCGGGATCGGGTACCACTATCTCATAATTTTTCTCATCCTCTCTATTCTCACATAATCTATGATGTCTACGGAACAACGATAAGGACGGGAGTGTCTACCCAAGTCAAAAGAGAGGGGAACTTTTATCGATATATCTTTTATGACTGATCGAGACATAAAATCTACACCTACAAATACAACAACGAAATTGTCACTATAGAACTCGGGCATCATTCAAAAGAAGTCGAGCAAAAGAAACAAAAATACAAAACGCGAATTGGAAAACATCTTTTCAAAACAAGAATAAATAGAATCGGCATCTCTCCTACGCCGACAGCAGCGAAACCATTGGGGGTAATACGAAGGCAATCAACAAACATTAAAATGGCTACAGTTCCACAAAAATTCCAAAAATACAGCTAAATATTCAACAGTGATTGAAATCAACAAAAATGGTCCAAAAGGATCTTTTAGTAGACAACATAAACAACAGTCAAAGAAGTTGCAAGGAACAAACAAAACCAACAATGCAATAAATCTTCGCTACTACACGAAACACTGTCCCAACACAAGAAATAGATTCAAAAAGCACAGTTACACAAAAAGGGAGTCAAGAATCAGGAGCAACAACAGTAAGCACGAACTTTCCAATCCACACAGCAAACAACAGTAAGCACGAACGTTCCAATCCACACAGCAAAACAAGACCTTCAGAGGATCCAAGATGGAGAAATCTTGGAACTGAGATTGGTTGGGAAGCAAAAAAAGGAGAAAATTTTTCCGCGATGAAAGGAAGCAAATGAAGTACTTTCAGAAGAGAAGAAAGGAGAAGAAAAGGAGCGTGCAAACACTTTATAAAGAAGAAGGGTGAAAAACAGTCATTTCACACCACTCTTTAAAGCTACTAGTGTATAAATGACGAATGAATTTTTGACGGTTTAGAATTTCTCAAATAAAATCTCGTCGAAGTATAGTTTCTAAACCAAGCAATAATCCTTTCATACAAAAAGTTGTTTGTCACTAAAACAAACCCCTAAATTTATAAACTGAAGTATTCAAACCTCGGGTCGTTCTCCCTAGGAATTACAATAAAGTGTCTTGTTATTGGTTTGAGTTGTTTTGGGGTTTTGATAAGAGGCATGAAAGATAAATGGCAAGAAAGTAAACTAACAACTATAAAAGGCTCTTGACAAGGTATGAAAATTAGAAGTTCTATCCTAGTTATCCTTCTCAATTGTGATGAGAATTGTTCATTGCTACCACTTAGTTAACCCTTACTAAATAAAGGAAATTCAAGTGGATGAATTGACTTGAGCCACAAGTCCTAGCCAACTCCCAAGGAAAGACTAGATTTAGTGCACTCCAAACCAATTAGCAATCTCTCCAATTATCAATCAACAAAGGAATTAGATAACTCAAGTGTCACTAATTACTCTACCTAGACCAAAAGGAAAAAAATCTACACTAAAACTAGAAGAGACATTTTATCAAACACATAGAGTGCAATAGAAGTAATCATTATTAAATGCAAGAATTAAAGGAATCTACAACTACAAAAACAAGAGATCAACAATAGAAAAGCAAAGAAGAACAATTATTATGAATTACCTCTTATTGAATTGAAAGGAAATGGAAGGAACAAAAGTAGATCTACAACAAAACATAAGAACAACATAAAGGAAATTACAACCAAAGAATGAAAGAAGAATGAATCTAACAATAAGGAATTGAGATGTAGAAGTAGAAGGAAGCAAAGATTAAAACCTAGATCTAAGAACTAATCCTAATCCTAATCCTAATTCTAGAGAGAAGTGAGAGCTTCTCTCTCTAGAAACTACTTCTAACTTCTAAACTAAACTAATGGTAACTAGCTTCTAAAGTATGAAAGTATGTTCATTCCCCCTTCAATCCTTGGCTTAAATAGCATTAGAAATGAGTTGGATTGGGCCCACAAGGCTTGTAAATTCGCTAGCCACGAGTTTGTATGAAGTGATCACGTGCACCAACGGCGCGTGCGCGTATTATGCGCGTGCGCGCCACCATACGTGTAGCAACTATGGCAAATCTTATATCGTTTCGAAGCCCCGGATGTTAGCTTTCCAACCCAACTGGAACCGCATCATTTGGACCTCTGTAGCTCAAGTTATGGTCGTTTAAGTGCGAAGAGGTCGGCTTGACAGCTTTCCGGTTCTTTCATTTCTTCATGAGTTCTCCAACTTTTCATGCTTTCTTTCTTCATTCCCTTGATCCAATCTTTGCCTCCTAAACCTTAAATCACTTAACAAACATATCAAGGCATCTAATGGAATCAAGGAGAATTAGATTTAGCTATTTTAAGTCCTAAAAAGCATGTTTTCACTCTTAAGCGCAATTAAGGGAGAAGTTATAAAACCATGCTATTTCATTGAATAAATGTGGGTAAAAGGTGATTAAATCCCCTAAAATCAATACGAGATAAACTGTCAAAATGGGGTTTGTCAATAAACTCATGCTCAGCACGGAAAAATTTATAAAAGTAAGAAAAAAATTTATATGTTTCGATATTTAAAACAAAAATACAAAATAATTATTATTTTAAAAAATATATAAAATTATTATCAAAATCAAAGTTTAACTTAAAAAAGGGAGTAATAATTATTTTATATTTTTTAAAGTTAAATAATTATACACTAATACAGAATTTAAAAAAAATTAAAATATTTACATTAGAATACTATTTTTTCAAACACTTCTCTATAAACAACATTGATAGTTGAATTTGCAGACATTCCTACGTGATTCATAAGTAAAACTTTTAAACCTCTCTTACTCTTAACTCTTGAAAGTGCCACATATAGTTGGCCATGTGTAAAAACTGGTTTGGTCAAGTACAATCCAACATGAGATAAAGTTTGTCCCTGAGACTTATTAATTGTCATGGCAAACGATACTATTATGGAAAACTGTCTTCGTTGGAATCTAACTGGGACGGTTTCATTTGTTGGTACCATATTCATTCCTGGAATCAAAGCAATATGACCAACATTGTTACCGTTAAGACTTCACATTCTATGACATGATTTCCAAGCTTCCTACCTTGTAGCCTTGTACCATTACAAAGACCACTAGATTGGTCAATACTCCTCAGTAACATCACCGGAACACCAATCTTGAGTATTAATTTATGTGGAGGCAAACCAGAACAATTTATGCTATTCGGTAATTCAGAACCATAGAGATCTAGTTGACTCTCCATATTCCCTTCATCCATACATATGGAATCCGAACTAAGATATAATTTTTCCCCTCTAGGAATGATAGCCATCAGATGGTTGTTGACCTCTTCAACAATGTCTAGTGTGGGAGCCAGTATAGTTCTTGCTTTGAAAAAATCCTTTGAGGACATGTTTTCCAAAATATTTGGATAAGAAAAATGAACTAACTCATCAAATGCCTGGTCCGAAGAAGGAATAACAATATCTCCTGGAAGACATATCTCAGATTCACCATCCATATTGTCACCTATTAGACCATCACCAACTTTCAATAACCACTCACCAAATTGCTCTGTCTCATCTTGATCTGAAGCAGTCGTCCCTACAAAGAGTCTCATGTTTTTTGTTAGTTTGAGCACCTGACAAAACTTCCAAAGGCAAGACAAATTCACGATTGAATGAACGATATCTTGTCTCGATCCTCGTGAAATGACAGGAAGAATTTGTCTAAAGTCTCCACCTAGTACAACCACTTTTCCTCCAAAGGGCAAATCTTTGCTATATGTTGGAGAACACCTCATGATATCACCCAAGCATTTATCAAGCGCTTCATAGCAGTACCTGCTAACCATTGGAGCCTCATCCCAAATTATAAGTTTGGCTCTCAATAGTAACATTGCTTGAGGGGAACAAGGTTTGATGTTACATATAGAATCCTCAGTTATATTCAGCGGTATTTTGAACCTTGAGTGTGCCGTTCTTCCATTGGGAAAAAGTAAAGATGCAATACCACTCGAAGCAACGTTTAACACTATATCACCCCTTGAGCGAATCTCAACAGACATAAGGTTCCAGAGAAATATTTTTCCAGTACCTCCATGACCATACACAAAGAAAAAACCCCCTTCATCACAATACACAGCTGTAACAATTTTATCGAATGCATATCTCTGCTCATGTGTTGCGATGGCTAACATGTCTGAGGCATTTTTCTTTAAATCATCCCTGTTAAAGTTTAGCTCTTCCCTTATAACCCTTTCGGTTAACAAAGAATTATCAACTTCAGTTGCTAAAGGCATAGGAGGATAGTCTTTTAAGGTTTTACCATAGGAATGTAAGATCTTGTCTATATCCATTAAGCACAACTGCTTAATCTCATCATCTGACATTGTTAACTCTGCATATTATACGATACTATAAAAATTCAATCAAACTAAAAATGATTAATAAGGAAGAACTTTTATCATTGTAATTAATAGAAACTCACCGCTTATGTTCATCACGGCTCTCTGTCGATACAAAATATCATCTGAGAGTTCATGCCAACATCTATACCAAACATGTTCTGGTCTTGAGATATTGTTGGATGTTAATAGAATGACAAATAACCTCTTAACATATGATCCTGAAGCCCATGAGCTTGCTTCCTTAATTGCATCAATGAATTCATTGTCATCTTGCAAGAGTCCAAGGGCGAAGCATGCATCTCTATACGTAGCATAAATTGTTCCTCCTACTGTTCTTATATCTCGAAAACTCATACATCCTCTTTGAGTATTCAAGAGAAGCCGTTGGTAATATTCTTCGGTATTTACTGCAAAAAACTTAGTTAAAATCCCACTTTTAAGTTGCTAAATGGATTAAGCTACGCTATTTGAATTATTATGTAGCTTCACATCCGCATAAGAATAATTTTTCTAAAAAATATAGAAAAATAAAAAATCATATAATCTACAAATTATAACGGTTGAAAGTTATTTGAACATTTATTTTCTAGTGTAGATAAATTGGATAAAATGGACGTGGGGTATAGGCTGTTAAGATTTTAAATTTAAATCCTTAAATAAGTAAGATCAAAATTGAATGTAAACTCGTCATTACCTGCAGGTACATGAGTCAACCTTCCAATTGCGAAGCCTTTCTTTCGAGGAAACCACTTTGAAGAATCGTCCTTCCAAACAAACTTGGTTGGAAACTCAGCATAAGTCAGACTTCGAGCATAAGGATATGACATGTTCACTGCCATCCATCCCAAAAACATGGACTTATGAGATATTTCTCTTTCGACAATATCATTCGCATTAGAAGTTTCACCATAAATCACAGGTTGCTCATCCTCCAAATGGAATGGAAGTCTAATCACAAATGATTCTTTCTTTTGGATTTCGTATCCAAATAGACGCCAGACTGCCTCACATGCCGAAATATACCTACAATCGTAGTAATTCCTAATTTTGTCAACAACTTGTGTGGCTTCTGACAGATCACCAGCATTATATAGAGTAGCTGTTACGCGGTCATTACCCTTGTGTACATACTTAAACAGATACTTAATAGAACTTGTTTGGCATGTGTATTCCACATTTATGTGGCACCCGAACTTGAGCAACAATTCTGGATTATACGGAACAATGAACTTATTGTCTAGTACACATTCCCTTTTCTTCACTGTTCGACCGTTATCAGTACGCCTATATTTGGGAAATCCGGCCTCATCAATGAGTGTTCGCTGTCTAAACTCTTTAGGATAGAACTTTGAATAGGATCCATTCTTCATGCAAGGTAAATTCTTGTTGTACGGACCACATGGACCATGTACCATGTAATTTTGAACAGCTCTATGTAGATTTGGCCTTTCATTTTCATCAGGAATCTCAGCTGTTATATATTTGTCTATGTCATCTGGTGTTTGTGGCTTGAACTCGTTACTCATGAATAAAAGGATATGTGCATGCAGAAGCCCTCTCTTTTGAAACTCTACAGTGCAAACGTCTGAAAATTGAAAAAGACAAATGAGCAAAGCATTACAACATAGGATTTTAATAAAGCATTGCATAAACACATACTTACATCCCAAAATTTTGCCAAAGATTTTTCCCTCTTTGAGGTCATCTATCAAACCATCAAGCTTGATCTTGAAAACTCGACACAATATATCAGGACGGTCTTCTGCCTTCAATCCAATGGAAGTCACTTCTCTTCTTATCTCATCCCATTCAGGGTTACAGGTCATTGTGATAAAATAGCTAGGATATCCTGCATATCTGCAAATTGCAAATACATCTTTACAATTATTCATCATATACCTAGGTCCACCGGTAAAAATATTGGGAAGAATGATTCTTTTTCCAAGTCTTGTAGCATTTACATCCCCGTTTATAAGACTTTCATGCAGACATTTGTATTTATCAACCCTCAACTGTGGTTGTTTACACCTAAAGAATTTTAACCTCTCTGATTCCATCATTGTGTAGGCATCTACCAGAAACTGTTGGAATAATCTCTTTGATCTCAGAATTAACGGAGATTCACCCGTCCTTTTCTGTAGTCGAAAAGCAAAGAATTGTCGCAAATTGATTGTTTTGTTTTTCTTTGTAGGTCTAGCGGAGATAGAGTCTAATGTTGCAATACCCAAACGAAATCCATCCTCCCCATACAGAAACAACAATGGATATTGCAAGGCTAAATAAGATGGATGAAAAACATTAATCCGCTGGAGCTTTCTAGATTGACTCTCTATAATAATATCTCTATCTTTGCTAAGTTGTTCGACATCGCCAACAATCAATGCAGCCACTTTAGATGCAGATGGCAAGTTGTATGTCCTGCCATCTGTATTCCTTTTACTAATCAACTTAAGCTTTATGTTTGTGCAGTTTTTCTGTTGGTACCTATCTCTTGCATAGCAAAAATTCTTTGCCAAACTATTATATTTGTCTAGCATATTTCTTAATATTGCCACAATTTTTCTATCCCGCTCATTTATAGCTTCATTGGAACTACAAAAAAAAATAATAAAATTTATGTTATTTGCTCTCACAGATAAGAAATAACTAAAAAATTTGACTGGTTGTATGAAATTTACCGAAGTGTGCCTATTCGATTGTCAATCTCATTTTCTGTGTCATAGATATATAGCTGGGCAAATGTTGGTCGCAAACTATCAGGAGGAAGTAAGCTACCAATGCTATGGTAGTTTTGACCCCCAAGCTTAAAAATTGGAGGAGCAGTCCCATTGTTCACCCCACGGTCAATTTTTCCAGCCATTTATGTAAAACAAAACATTGAATTAAATGCCCTTATATTTTTTAGGAAACGAATACTTCTTTGATCTCCTCCAATATGAAGCTTAATGAGCTCATCATGAGGCACAAAAAGTAGAGGAAGCTCGATCTTTCCTTCCATACAACATAATGAAACTTTGGTTGGGGCGACTGTTTGGATTTAGCAAGCCTTTCTCCAGACCACATCCGTGCTTTACAGTGTTGACATTGATAAATAGGGTTTCCTATATCCCAGACATCTGCCGAATGAACTCCCTTTAGCTACTCATATGTCATACCGATACAATTTAGTTCATGATGTACACAAAGATGCAAATAAACATATAGATAAAAATTTTACATACCGTCTACGGTTTCTGAGGATGGTATAAAATTATCTTCCATATCCACATCCAACATTAAATCATCATAACCATTCAAAACTACAGTAAAAAATTATAAAAAAATGCAAACATAATCATTTTGATGTATTACTAATAATATATATATCTCTTGCAAACTACAAACTTAAATTCTTGATATAATGAGAAATTCCCTTCATTATTAACAAAAGGGTCAACATGTTGGCCACTGTGTGTGTCAGCGCTTGGTGGATGCGTCTTAACAGTCGATAAATTACATCTTCATAAAGTTGTGCCAAATTAATAGCCACCGAAGCAACAACAGAGGAAGATTGTCCTTTTTGCACCCCAATCATAGTAGAACCTCTTTACAAAAAAGTTTAATTTTATTTAAATAAACCATAGAAACTATAGGAAAAAAAGAATAAAATAATGATGATTATCTTTTCTAAATTACCTTTCTGTTAGGCATGATCGGTGGGAACTGGAGTGTGATGAAAGCTGATTTTGTGGAACAACTTCAGTTAGATTATTGGCGGGTCCTTATACACTGGAGTATGCTAGAATTGTAATAAATCTATGTTATATAAATGATTTTCGATGAAGTATACTTTTTATTAAATATTGGTGTATGAATCATTTGGCAATCATTAATTATACGTACTATTTGTTAACACGGACAGTGGAGTTCTTGTCTATGAGGAATCCGTCTGTAGAGTTAAAGATCTAGATCTTATCTCTGATGTAGAAGGTCTTACATAGATAGGAAGAGTATTTTCCTGTCCAAAAATTCCATGCGAGGCACAATGTACACCATGCATAGATAGTTGCTTCCCTATGAATGAGTAATAAGAAATATATAGAAAATTTTCGTCATTAAATCGATATAGATTAAATTTAGATAAATATGAGTCAATTACAGTGAGAAAAATGTCACCTTTATTCTCACTGGATTATAAACTGAGAATATTAGATGAGGTTTCAATTTTTTGACACACTGTTCTTTGACTTGTAGTAATATGATGCATATTTTTATGTACGTCAAAATTTGTATTATTGTTGTTCTTCGACCTGTTAAGTCAAGAAAAATAATAGAAACACAAATAATAATTATTCAATTAACTAATCTCGTATTTGATTTTATATAATTTTAGTAGTATACTTTCATAGTTAAATTTTTTTTTGTATTGGTTTAGTTTTATTGAATTATTTTTTAAATTATTAAACTAAATCAATAAGTATTCATATCATATTATTTAAAATATAACCAGTCATTAGTTAAAAATGAATACAATTCAATTTAAATAACAAATAAAATTCTAAATTTAAATATAATTCTAAAATTTTAGTTTATTTAAATCGAGTTAAATAGATATACACAAAAGCATCAAATTCTATATTTTTCCAATTAGTATAGAGTTTTATGTATTAATTTAGGATAAATAGTATATTATTTTAAATTATGATAGAGTATATTTTAAATAATATTAAATAATTAATTAACCTAAATAGTATATGAAGATTTGAAGATTGCATAATTTTTATGTAATTTATAGCTTATTAAATATGAGTTTAAAAAAAATTATAAAGATGAATAGTTATTTACAGTTTTCAAATCACTAAACTAAAATACTTAAAAAATTATGTATAGTACAAACTATTTCACTAATATTCTCAACAATGATAATAGTTTAAACTGTAATTCCCATAAAAAATAGAAATTAAAGAAGTTTTAGAAGAACACTTACCAAAAGCACAAAAGAAAGCAAATTCGTTTTCATCAAGTCTTTTTCGTTTTCTTACCAAAATTATCTTTCATCTTAACCTTGCAACCTTCGATTGTGTGATTGGAGTGGGATACATTATCGTTGTTAAGTCACTTATCTACAATGTACTTCTTCCGCAACAATAAGTTACGAATACAAATTTTCAAATTTTAATACTTATTTTGAAGTTAAATTTTAAATATCCATTAACTTACAATACTGATTATTTATTGACTAATTTATGAGGTATCAATTTTTATTTAAAAAATAAAAAATTTAATTTATATATGTAAAAATATATTAACAGTGATTTTTAATTCACAAATTAATAATCTAATTAAAATATATATATATATATATATATATATATATATATATATATATATAAACCAAACCAATTTAAATATAGCTATCTTAAGCAAACTAATCTTTATATTATATATTATCAAATAATTAATTGAAAATATATACTCCTGCACGACAATTTTTAAATTTGAACTTAGAAGTGATCAATAAATCACATTTTTTTAATCAACGTATAACAAAAAAATTAGTTAAAGACAAAATATTCAACACAGAATAATTTTGGTCATTTAAAAATTAAATATTAAAAATTAAATTACGTATTAAAAATTAAATACAACTTTGTGGTATGCCTCAATAATAATAATAATAATAATAATAATAATAATAATAATAATAATAATAATAATAATATACTTTTAAAAGGTGGTACTGCATGTTTTTCGTGAAATATAATTTTTAAATTTATTTTATAAATAATAAAATAATTTTTTTAGATAATTACATTAAGTGAATAATAAAAATTAGTATCCAAATTAACAAACTTTAACCTATCTGATAAAAGAAAATAAAACTTACATAAAACATAGAGTATTGTATAGTAATAATATTTTTAGAGAGTGTATAATAGTCTTATTTTTTTCAAAGATTTAACAATTATATAAATATTATTTATTTTCAATTACTAAACTAATAAGTTTATAACATGTGAATAATAAAAAAAATAAAATTGTAAAGAAGTTGAACAAAATAAAATGAAAACACTAATCAATAGGAGACTAATCAACACTTAAAAAATTTATTTGAAATGAAATAAATAAATAAAACTTACATAAAGATGTGATGCAATATACAACAGTAACACCTTCAAAAAATATCTAATTATCAAATATTAAATATGAAAGATTATAAGTAATTGTAGAGTTCTTATATAGAGCTATTGTATTTTGGGCTGGGCTAAAATATTAATGTGTATATGTTATAATTTGTTGGAAAGAATCAAAGATATTATTTTATTTTAAATAAGTAGTTTTCTTTTTTGAACGAAATAAAAAGTTTCTATTTACGGAGTCATAAATATAATATAACATACTTTAATGAGTCACAGCACCATACAACACCAACACCCTAACAATCACTCTTATTCAGTAATTACTCTCATTTAATAATATTTTTTATTTGATAATTTAATGTTCAATTACTAATTAATAATAAATTAAAAGCACTTTTTATTATAGTTATTATTTTATTTCATAAAAATCTATACATTAATTTTTATTTGCGAATTTTAAGTTTCAGGTTGAAGAATTTAGAATATAATTAATATATATCGATCTCATATCATGATTGCTTAAAACTTGTGCCATCTTTTTCGTGAACTACTCATATTTCTGAATATTTTTCTGATCTCTAAACATCTTCATGAATAAAATTTTTTCTCTAAATCTCGATCTTAAAGGGGGAGGAGGGAGAGTGGAGAGTCACTGTTGTCGAAGTAGAAACAACGACAGCAACGCTCCCACAGCAGCTAATTGTGTGTTATCAGGAGAAAGAAGAGAGTTTTTATCAACAGAGAGAAAATTTTTTTTTAACTAATAATATAATTGAAATAATTCTACAAAATTATATAATTTATTTAATTAATTTTATTAAAAATTAAGAGAATTAAACATAAGTCACCTAATATAAAATTAATAGTTCAATATTAGAATCTTAAAATAATGCTACATGAGAATATAATCGAATATTAAAATTTTATTATTCTTAAAATTGATAATGAAATTTTTTTTATTTCATTATTTTATTTTTCATAAAATTTTTTTCATTAAGAATAAGTTGAAAATAGCATATAATAAATAAGTGACTCTATTAATTAGAAGTTGGTAAAATCGCTCTCCTACGAATTAATACTAAATTATAAAATTGGAAGAAAAAAAGTGTTAAGTGTACTGATATTTTGGAATCCATGATGAACATTTAAAAAAAAAAACAACATCAAGAAGCTTAAATTATTGTATCTTCTTTAAAGAAAAAAGAAAATGATAAAGGTTGCTTAAAATACGATGATTGATCTCCACCCAAATAATAATAACTTGAGGAGTAAGGTCGCTGAATGCCAATGACTATTGTTTGATATACAGGTCAATTAGACAATTACTTTTTTTGTTCTTTTAGTCAATTATAGAAATAGGAGATAAAATTATTGACTCATATTCCATTAGTCAAAAAATCTCTATTCTAAAGTATTCTATCAATTTTAATAAAAAATAAATAACGTCTAAAATAATATATATATATATATATATATATATATATATATACACACACACACGCGCTAATAATACCCATAATTATTGACTTATATATTAGAATCATATTCGACTTGTATCAAAATAAAAAGAAAGTACTTACAGTGTCATTAGCATGTCCAAAAAAATATAGATAATTAAATAAAACAAAACAACAATTGTTCAATTTAAAATATTTTAAAAGTTGAATAGTATCTGTTCTCTCAATAAATAATAGCTATAGCCAAGACTCCACCAAACCTTTAAAGCATGTTCCTTTATCTCCTTTACATGAAAAACCTCATGTTTCACAGCAGCTACTTTTTAATGGAAGGAGCACCAGACATGTTAAACTCATCCAAAAGGCGCTTCAAACAAAACAAAACAAAAAAATATAATTAAGATTTTAACCAAAAAATAAAATCTGAAATATAAAAGAGGCCATATAAGTGAAGACTAAATGAATACCCTGACAACAGGTCTTTTAGTAACAGACAAATTTTCCACGATTGGATCAGGTGACTCATCACAAACAGAACATCCATCTTCACCTTGAGGCTATATAGAAAAACAATGAAAAAATAAATAAATAACACCTCATATTTGGCAAATTAAGCCTTAATATACATAGTCTAAAAATCAACAAAAAATAAAAAAAATCAAACCTGCACAGGGTTAATAGGACCAGCAGGGGTACACCAGATTTTACCGGGTCTTGAGTGTCCCTCCACCTCGGTAAATTGGTAGAATCAGAACGTATCACCGATACATCATAAGAATCGCACCATCCAGTAGTTTCTACTTCGACCTTGAATAGAAACTCCTTATCAAGAAAAAACTCATTAAAACCAGTAGGATCTTTGCTTGCTTTCCCTTTTTCCTACACCAAAAATTTTACATTTATATCGTTCTAAATAAACAAACATCTCTTATTGACAATCATAACGTGTTCAACGAAATTGATTTCACGTACATTCGATTCTTTCACCATCTCAGTACAGGTTCGTCCGAATAGAGCTGCGACCTCCTTTATCGAACACAACAAAGTTCGTTGTACCAGTACCATCAAAAACCAACAAATTTAACTTATACCTATTTTTTTTATTCAAAAACATCAATTAACACCTAGCCTATCACCCTTTAGTTACAACAAAATCATAAAAATGATATTCAACATAATTTAGATACTCAAACACAATTTTTTTAGATTTATCAGTTTTCTAGATTTTAGCCTAGCAAAGGAGACTTTGGTATAAAAGTGTTGTTGGTATATGACTTTTTTCTATGCACTCTATCTTTGTTTGCCATCTTTTTTTTGTGGCTAAACCAGATTTTCATCAACCAAAGCAGTTTTTATTTTTAATAATTATTGGTATTAAGCAAGATATTGCTAAATCATTAAAAAAATCAACATAATCAATTAGTTAACTATATTTTTATGATTTTTATGAAAAGATTGCACAAATAAATCTAATTAGAGTAATACCTGTCAACCACATTATTCACGTTCCCATTACAGCCATCGCAGAAGTATTCATCCGCATTAGCTTCTGCCTTCACGCTGCAAACACATGATTTATACCACCAACTTGGAACGGGTTCAACATCAAGAACAGTGGCCCGAACAACATAGAATCCAACCTACATAGGAACAGTTTGAAAGTTAAAAAAAAATGAACCAAACGAAAAAAAAGTAGTTTTATATAAAGCACTCACATCCGTAGCAGTACGTAACTCCTTTATTGTCTTCCTCCCAGTGGAATATAAAACTTCATCTTCATCAAGATATGCTGGTTTGCCAGAAATCACAGACAGGTACTGCGAGATCTCTCTATAGTACACACTACTTATCAATCACGATGCCACAAAAATACAGTCAATATGCACAACCATAAATAATTCACAATATTGGTACAATACCTTTTTCGAAGCATCAAAGCCTCAGGAATATCTGGATTTATCAAGAGTCTAGTACCATACATAATGTTCTGCACAATATTGGTACCTATATATAACAATAATTGCTTAAATGAGTTGTACAACTATACATGACAGAAGAATTATCGAATGGAAAGTAACCAAAAGTGTATTTAGATTTAAAAAAATAACTATAATCTACCGTGAACCTAATTAATTATTAAAACCTTTTATTTTAGCAATGACCTATAAAAAAATATTTAATGCAAATATAAAATAATAAAAAGTATTATATAATAACAGAAATATAGTTTAAAATTATATATTGATTAATTAATTATTGAGTAATTCAACATAGGATTTACAATTAACAAAGAAAAAAAACTGGTGATAGTAATTAGTAGAAATAGTTACAATAAGAATATAATCATTTGATAGTAATCAAATTCTTACGTACCTCCAGCATTTTTTACTCTTGCAAATTGAAAAATAATTATTGGCAGTTGTTGATCGCCCGATGCCAGAAAATACTTGATCCGGTCCACCATCTCTCCAAGAACAACAATATTAAGCTTTAAACTGTATAAAAATGCAAATTATTTAGAAAATAAAAAATTACTTATTTAAACATATTAAGTGATGAGTAAGGATTGTTGGAAAAAACGCACCCATCATTCTCAATATGAATGACCATCATGTTAATAAGTTTGCCATCGTTCACGTATTTCCTCTCACCCTCTACGCCGGCCATAACTCCAGCAATATCTTAAATAAATATCAAACAGAAAAATGTGCCCAAATCACACGTTTTAGTGATATTTTGTCATAATTACAAAAGAAAAATCAACTTGTGTACTTGCCATAAATTATACACTTAGCCAAAGAAGAACACACTCCCGCTATCTGAGTTTCATTTTGGGCCATAAGTTGGAGGTGGCTTTGAATAGCCACATCATCCATGTTGATGCAACTATGAGGGAGGATATTCCTTTCACTCCAAGCAATCCCATTAAATCCTGTATCGTAAATGCAACCCTCTACAACAGTCTTTTGTTTCTTTGAGGGAGGTTCTGAAGACGAAGGAGAAGAAAGACCAACTGAATTCTCTAGAGACAAGTCAAGAGAGACCAACCGACTTGATGGAGTGGGAATGATCTTCTTTTGGGCTGAAGAACTTGAGTCCGATTTCCTTGGGGAAGATCGGGTAGAAGCACCCCTGGCTTCATTCTCCTTAATACCACGTGCCACAACAGTCTTCCGAGTTTAATGCAATTATTTCATCGCTGCGGATTTGGGAGCCATTTTTTCTAAATAGTAAATGTAAAAGCACATTAATCATAGATGATACAGCCAAAAGTCATAAAGCTAAGGAAAGAAGGCTACCTAGCATGGACCAGAGTAGACCAAGATCCTCTAAGAATCTCTCCGTGTCTAAGTGAGGATTCCGGCCCCAACACTCTTTCAACACGTCTATCATACCCTTCTCAAGTTCATCTAAGGTATCTATGCTATACTTGGATATAACGGGTTTTTCTTGCCAGTATAAAGGGAAGCAGGGTTCATCATTTTCATCCAAAAAGAAAGGACGGACCTCCTCTACAATTTGGATTTAAAAAAAAATAGTTCTTAAAATCGTGGAAGAACTCATCAAAAATGAAAAAAAAACTTTTTACCTTGAATGGCGCAAAAAGAAAGCCAAAAAAATTTTCCTTTCGAAGACCCTGATTTTGTCAAAACAAAAAGATGGAAAAAGACCTTAACCGAAGGTCAGACATCGAGCTCCCAACATAGGAGCTGGTAAATCTTCAAAATAGCCCAAGAGTTCGGGTGAAGTTGGGAGGGAGCGACGTCACAAGCACAAAGGACATTTGTTTTAAAATCAGAAAAAGGAAGCTTGACATCTAGTTTCGAGAAAAAACAATCATAGGCATAGAAAAAGGAACGTCTCGAGTTGTCTAAGGAGGGAAAACACACCCTCTCCTCGGGATCGAGTACCACTATCTCATAATTTTTCTCATCCTCTCTATTCTCACATAATCTATGATGTCTACGGAACAACGATAAGGACGGGAGTGTCTACCCAAGTCAAAAGAGAGGGGAACTTTTGTCGATATATCTTTTATGACTGACCGAGACATAAAATCTACACTTACAAATACAACAACGAAATTGTCACTACAGAACTCGGGCATCATTCAAAAGAAGTCGAGCAAAAGAAACAAAAATACAAAACGCGATTTGGAAAACATCTTTTCAAAACAAGAATAAATAGAATTGGCATCTCTCCTACAACGACAGCAGTGAAACCATTGGGAAAAATACGAAGGCAATCAACAAACATTAAAACGGCTATAGTTCCACAAAAATTCCAAAAATACAGCTAAATATTCAACAGTGATTGTAATCAACAAAAACGGTCCAAGAGGGTCTCTTAGTAGACAACATAAACAGCAGTCAAAGAAGTTGCAAGGAACAAATAAAACCAACAATGCAATAAATCTTCGCTACTACACGAAACACTGTCCCAACACAAGAAACAGATTCAAAAAACACAGTTACGCAAAAAGGGAGTCAAGAATCAGGAGCACCAACCTTGATGAAGACTCGAAGAAGGAAGGGGGAACGTCAAACAACAGTAAGCACGAACGTTCCAATTCACACAGCAAAACAAGACCTTCAGAGGATCTAAGATGGAGAAATCTTGGAACTGAGATTGGTTGTGAAGTAAAAAAAGGAGAAAATTTTTCCGTGATGAAAGGAAGCAAATGAAGTACTTTCAGAAGAGAAGAAAGGAGAAGAAAAGGAGCGCGCAAACACTTTATAAAGAAGAAGGGGGAAAAACAGTCATTTCACACCACTCTTTAAAGCTATGCGTGGTGTCCAAGAAAACTGTCGCGCAAAGCTCACCCCCTATTTAATGCAGTAAGGTTAAAAAATTTGAACAAGTACTTGACCTCGTGAAAGCAGGTACCTGACAACGAAGTGGAGGTCTCAAATTGCTTGAGCCCAACCTCTTGAAAGTTCGGACTCAAGTAGGGGCACTGTTTATAACCTGACCCAAAACATAAAGTCAGGTCCAATAAGAAAAAAAAGGCCCACTCCAAAAGGATGACTTTCACCACATACCAGACCTCTTGTAAGAGGTACAAGAGGTCGGACATAGTGAAAGAGATCGGATAAGTCTTTCAAGTAACTACGTCCCTAAATCTCTCCTACTATCTTATAATCCTAACAAACTTCCAAGATAAATGGAACGAAAATCCACTAATAATAAAAGGTGGAACTACTCTAATAAAGGTGGTTAAGAGCTCTACTATAAATATACTGACACTCCTCAGCTATATTCACGTTCTAATCTACTAAAAATCTGTCTAAAACTCTTGCTAACTTAAGCATCAGATCCTCTTGCAGGTACCACCCTTACCTCCTCACGAGGAACTCGGACGGCGGCACGTCGGCGTACGAACAAGTCAAACACTGCCTTAAAAAGAGTCTAAACCTCATATTCAGGTCCAAAATCAATGTTTCACGTAACCCTTAGAACACTCTTCTCTCTTGATTATTGGACATATAAAAACTTTAATATCAAGTCATAATACTATTATAAACTTTGATATCAAGCCGTCAAAAAGGTTCACGTTCATTATCAATGAAAAATTTGTCGAAAATCGGATGAATTCGCCAAACCTATAAAGCAATTATCAAAGGAAATTTTATTCATAATGGTGAAAACTCCATCGATTAGTTAATGAGAAAAGATAAAATTTATCAATAAACTATTACCAATATGATTTTTTTCCAACAAATAAAATTTGTCAATAAATTCATCGAAAATAAAAAAATTTGTCGATAAATTTATCCGTGTTATATTGTTTTCTAATATTAATAAAATTATTTTATCCAAAAATTTAAGCAATTAAAAATACATATAAATGTTTATATAACTATTCATTACATCCTTAATTAGTCTAAGACATAAAATTAATATCTCAAATAAAGACAAATGATAACACCCGGCTACTTATTCTTTATCAAGAATCTATCAATGTGGGCGGCAATTATATTGGCAAATGCTACAAGCACGTGTTTAATTTTTGTATTAAGCAAAGAGTAACTGTTTTAATTATTAAGATGACAACAATATCGTTTTAAACTTTTAATTTTAGCGAGTGTTTTTGTTAATGTCAACCTTGAATTAACAAGTATATATGCAGTATACAGCAAGTGATTAACATCATAACATGGCAACAACTAATGATGTCTTTGATTCACATACAAGTGATTCTTTATTTATTAAGTATATGTCAACCTTGAATTTACAGTTACACGCAGCCGGTTAGGACATACATAGCAAGGCGACAAATTAACGAAGGTTTCAAACGTATGATTATTTTTTTTATGAGTTCAAACGTATGATTATGTCATTGCTTTGTTCGTTGGATTCTGCTGGCGAAAAAGGAATAAAGGATTAAGGGACCTGATGACCCTTGTGGGCTGCGTTCATGTAATTGACAGCTACCGAAAACATTAGTTAGTTGCTGTTCAAGACTAAATTATGATTGTGTTGTGCCTCTCGTATGCTGCGGCATAATTATTGCCAAGTAGAAAATAGCAGGAAAAAGGTCTCGTATCATTATTCAAATGCGTGCAAGATATATATTAGCTATAGATATTGTAGATTAGTAGAATAACAGTTACCATAAACATCCTCACCCTCACCCAAATAACAATAACAAAAATGATTGTATGAACAAATAAAAATTCACCAATTCAACTAAATATCCTTAAAATCATTCATTTTTTTCAGCTTTTTTTTTTAAAAAACTCAAATAAATAATTGCAACAAACATATACATAAATTTGGTGTTCCGTACGTCTTTTCTCCAATATTTAAAATAATCAATTTAAAAATTTTAAAAATTAATTATTTTAAATAAAATTCAAATTTAAAATTATAACCTAATAAAATTCAAAATCATCATCATAATTAAATCTCGCCAAAATTTTTATTCCACAATAGCAGATATGTTCTTTCTCTCCTTCCATTCATTTATTTAATTTTATGGAAGAAATGTTTTTTTTACAGTATTTCTCAATCCGACAGACCAATAACTAATCTGCTGTCTAATCTCCATTTAAGGATTTGCGAGTGGCCAGAGAAATTTACTGATACTTTCGTTCCCAGATTCGTAGCAATCCTATCCTAGGTTTCTGTAGGCTTCCTTTTTGTTTTGGACAGGCAATTTCTGCAGGCCTCAATCATTCCCTAAGCAAAATAATGGGCTTATTGGGCCGTTAGTTATATGGGCCGAATGGTTGGGCCTACTGCAAATTGCAAAATAGTACCCTTGAGCAGAGTGCGCGGGAAGCAGTTACCGTCTCCCTCACATTTCTAATTCTTCTTCTTCTGCCGTCTCACTCATCTTTCTCATCTTCTCTGCTCATTCCTAACACAAATTGCTCAAACCAAATGGGTATCAAGGTCAACAATTCTTCGCATTTCATTTTCATTTCAGCTTTATTCTTTATAATCAACGTTTCATTTTCCTTCATTGACGAATTCTCATGGAGGTTATTTCATTCTAGGGTTTAACGAAGCTTTTGGCGGACAATGCACCGAAAGCCATGAAGGAGAATAAATTCGAGAGCTACTTTGGACGCAAGATCGCCATTGACGCCAGCATGAGCATTTACCAGTTCCTTGTCCGCACTACTTACTCACTCTTAGCTACCACTATATGCTTCCAGCAATTCGTTTCTGATGTTTGTGTGGTTTTTGGTGCAGATTGTTGTGGGAAGAATTGGAACTGAAATGCTCACTAATGAAGCTGGTGAAGTTACTAGGTGGGGTAGTTAGTGATAATCAATTCACATTCACATAATTTTCAATCGAGTATTGCCTAATTGTGGGGTCTTGTTATGTTTCTCTTTTCGTGTTTTCTTATAATTTCTTTATTGGAAATGTGTGATGACTTTGCTTTTGTATGTTACAGTCATTTGCAAGGCATGTTTACAAGGACTATCAGGCTTCTCGAAGCTGGGATGAAACCAGTGTAATTACTTATTACGTTTTCTGTTTATTTGTTTTAAGTATTATTTCTATTTCCTTTCTTTCAATAGAAACGTAGGAGAAAGTGTTGTTTTGTAACATATGCACTATTGCTGATTTTTTTCCCTTGCAAATTTTCCTCTTTCCCAGATATGTTTTTGATGGGAAACCACCAGAGTTGAAGAAGCAAGAGCTGGCAAAACGGTATTTTTGTGTTGATGTTTTGTTATTTCCAGATTGTTCATTTTTTCCCCCCAAAAATAAAAAAGAATTTCATTAAGATGAGGAGAAGGATAATACAAACTGGGGATAAGGGCATCCCTGTACGAAAGCAAAACAAAACAAAAGATTTTTTTTTTTTTTTTGAAGGAAGAAAAAACAAAAACAAAAGATTTATCCATAAAGCATAGCTTTCAATCTCTCAACATGTCTGAGAGAGAAAGTCCCCTATAAACATCATGAACTTTACACCAAATAGATGCTAGGCATATAATCCTACACCATAAAACATGTTTGTCATTGAAGGTGCATTATGCTCCTACCAAATAGTGGCAAAAACTGCACAATTCATCTTGTGCATCTAAAGAAGTTTTCTTTATTTTTTTTAAAAAGAAAAATATATTCTTTTTCCACTTGATAAAAGTTCTTTAATAATGTTTCAGAGGTGAGGATGCTTGGGTGAGTGTACACAACAGACTAGATAGGATTAGAATTATTACATTTCGCATTATAAAGGACTTGAGATAGTTTCTATTATAGAGAAGATTATAGAATCTGATCTTAGTTGGTAAGTGGCTATACTTGGAGAAGGCTTGTTGAGACGGGAGTTAGGAACTTGGATTCAATGGAGGGTAAATGATTTAGATTTAGATATAAATGATTTAAACACATATATGATTCATAATAAAATACTCATTTGATTCATGTAGTTGACCCCATCTTGAGAGACAAGGCTTAGTTTTAGTTATTCTCGTTCTCGTAATGATGTCTTTTTCACAAGTTTTGTTGTTGTTCAGTTTGACGAGGAGGGCTGATGCTACCGAGGATTTGTCTGAAGCCAAGGAGGTATGTCCATAATTTGATATTGGGTTATCTCTATGGTTCCTTTGTGCAAGTATTTTCTTCTATTAAATAACAATATTCATCTTGGGGATATCTTCTTTCTTGTAATTTTAGACAGCCAATAAGGAAGACATTGAAAAATTCAGCAAACGGACTGTGAAGGTGAGTCTTTGTTGGTTTGGCATCTTTGTTTAATAAGTTATTGCATGTAATGGATAAAGCCTTGGTTTTAGGTGCGAGCTGTTGATGCCATTTTGCCATACTCTTGTAGGTGACAAAGCAGCATAATGAAGACTGCAAAAAGCTTTTAAGACTCATGGGAGTGCCCGTTGTTGAGGTAACATTGTACTACTGAAGTATTTATGATTACTGGTACTGTGTGTCTAGATCTGGCTAAGACTTTGGCTTCAACAGGCACCTTCAGAAGCAGAGGCTCAGTGTGCTTCTCTTTGTAAAGCTGGAAAGGCAAGTTCATATCTACTGCATCCCCTTGAATATTTTGTTCTTTATTTTTTTTTTCTATTTATAATTATAATCTTTAGTTATGACTTCATGCTATTTTTTTAGTTGATTGTTCAATCCTTTAAAATTAATTTCATTATTTCAAACATTTCCTAATATAAATTTTCTGATGTTTATGTTGAATATTTTACTACTTGTAGGTTTATGCTGTAGCTTCAGAAGATATGGATTCTTTAACATTTGGAGCTCCCAAATTTCTTCGCCATTTAATGGATCCCAGCTCCAAAAAGATTCCAGTGATGGAATTTGACATTAGCAAGGTCCTTGAAGCTTTCAAAGTTTGTCAAGTTTTTCACTATTAGATCTGTGCTTATGTTGATATTTATGTTGTTTCAGGTTTTGGAGGACCTACAATTGAGCATGGACCAATTTATTGACCTATGCATTCTTTCTGGGTGTGATTATTGTGAAAGCATCCGAGGTACTTTATATTCAATTTGATTTGCGAGATGTTAATTGAAGTGTGGCATTATGATTGCTATATAACAGTGCATCCATGTAATATAAACATGATGTGTGCTGCAGGTATTGGAGGAACAACAGCTTTGAAGCTAATACGTCAACATGGTTCTATTGAGATGATACTGGAGAATATAAACAAAGAAAGGTTTTTCTTTTTCTTTTCTTCCGTTCTTTAAATCACCCTTGTCCACTTTATGCAATTTGATACATATTAATCGTGTGGTGAAATTTGGCTTACCTACTTCCCTTTGTTATATTCGCACTGGATTTGTAATCAGATGTCTGGCTTAGATATTTGGGCTCTTCCAAGTTTACTGATTGTGAGAATGCATGTTCCATGTATTTTTCTTTTGTACTCATGTTGTATCTTGGTGTCATTTCATCATTATATTAAATATCTGCTATTGGAGGCTGTTATGTATTTTGGCCTCTTTATCTAGTGATTGATATCCCATTGATGCTGCCTATTTTTCCAGATATGCAGTGTAGAGCATCCATATCCACTGTCTATAAAAATAACTTCGAGTACTTTTTTTGTGGTGGTGTCTCCTTACCATGTTGATAATTTATCCTTTACAATGTATTGAATGTGTGAAGCAGGTACCACATTCCAGATGATTGGCCATATCAGGAGGCCCGACGGCTTTTTAAAGAACCATTGGTCATAACTGAAGACGAGCAACTTAATTTGAAGTGGTCTGCTCCAGATGAAGAAGTAATAGCTAGTCTGTTACAAAATCCTTCCAAACAGACACAGATTCACATACTCAAATTAATTCTATCAAAATATATTGAGTTCTTTGGCAATGTAACCAGCTTTGATCATGTTGCCTTGCAGGGGTTAGTAACATTTCTGGTAAATGAGAATGGATTCAACATTGATAGGGTGACAAAGGTGTGTGGCTTCAAATAATATCTTTTTGTTGACTGTTTGATTAGGGTATGGTGGGATTTCATTGCTTCAGAAAACAACTTATTTATTTATTTATTTTTTTAATCTGATAGGCAATTGAAAAAATTAAAGCAGCAAAGAACAAGTCGTCACAAGGCCGGTATGTGATCCTTAACTCGTTGGACGTGAATGTTTAATGTTTTTTCTTTTCTTTTCCTTTCTAATTCCTTCACTTTCACTCTTCCAAACACTAACAGATTGGAATCATTTTTTAAGCCTACAGCAAATCCATCTGTACCCATTAAACGGAAGGTGTGTATCCATTACGCCTATTAGAGTCGTTGCTTGCTATTATTTGTTAATATACTAAAACACTAGAAAAAATCCTGGCAAATTTTTCATCAAAACATTTATGGTCAAACTTTGGGCTTGCTATGATTCAATTATTCAGTTCTATTCACCTGTTTTTCTGGCTGTAACAGCATCATGAATTATTGCTTCCATGCATTATTTGCATTATCTTAAGATGTCATCTGGATGATGACTAAACTCTTGCATCTGATGATGACATGTCTTATTAACTTCAGTTGTGTGAAAAATCATTCATCTGAAGATGTGATCATGAATGTTATTTGTTAGATACAAAAGCAATTGAACACCACAACTTGTGTGGCAAGGATATCCCTGATCATCTCCTTTACCCACTGTAGGTTTTTAGTTCTTTATTCTCTTACAAAAAATAAAAAATAAAAGGGTTAGTTGCACCTACACCTGTGACCTTTTATGACGCCATGCACACTATAGTTTCTAAACTTTAAATGTGCAAATTGAGCCTTCTAAGTTTTTCAAATTTACAGTTTGACCATGTTGGTAGTTTGTTCGTCAATTATTAAAAAATATCACATTTAAGATTTAACAAAATATAGGGTATCAAAATTGCATATTTAGGAAAGTTCAAGAGGACCAATTTTTGCATAACCCAAACTTCTAAGTATTTTGGTTACAATGCATGTGTTCTCGGGGGTTTAATTTGCACATTTTTAAAGCTCAGGAAATAAAGTAGATGGGAGTAAGATGCATTTATTCTTTTGTTTTCGCAAACAGTATCCTTTCTGTTTCGCATCTGAGAAATTGAAGTACCAGAAACAGGAGTTTGCTATTTACTAGAAATATTGAAGCTGATTTGCGAGCATAATTTTGACTACACACTTGATGACAGGAAAGCAAATGCATGCTTAAATCTTTCAAACCAGATATTGAGCATAAGATGTTCTCTCTGCAAACTTTTAACTGTTCAAGGCCCATGGTTAGTGGCAAGTTAAGCTTGCCAAAACATAATCTGGGTTCCAAGCACCACGTGTCATTGTCATTATTTAGAGGTGTCTGCTTTGGTGCCTGAAGCTGATTAGCCCTGGTGAACCTTCAAAGTCAATCTATTCTCATGTAGAATCTATATTTTAAGTAAAGAATGTGAAGTCTTAATTTGATCATCATGATTTTATGGAAGGGATAAACTATCTTTTATCACTATCTATTGTGCCATCCAATAATCTCTAACTACTAATTTTACATCATAAATTAAAAAAGAAAGCCTCCTTTCATTACTCCACGCATGTTTCATTCCCAATATTGTGTATTTCTCAAATTAAGTATTTAGCTTAGCATTTGCTCCCTTTAAGTATGCAGTTTTGTGGTTCATGCCTTTACCAAGTCTCATTGACTTTATTTACATAGATACGAAGTCTCATTGTTATGCAGGAATGTAAAAGAACTGAAGAGCTTAAAATTTATTTTGTTTCTCTTGCTTGTTTTATTTCTTGTATTTCTTTATTAACCACCTTTTCTTTAGTATTTAAATCTGATAATTCTATATGCGAGCGGTTAACGGATAAACACCCCCCCCCCCAAAAAAAAAAAACACACACACAAAACCACAAAAAAGATGTCACTAGTAATCTGCCAGTACCAGCTTTCACATGATGGTGGAAGTTTATGACTAGATTTTACATATGAGCAAAATTTACCCATACTGGGCTCATGCATTATTGCTAGGTTTTTTCTACTTCGTAGCACAAGATGTTTGATGCTTTGCAAAATGGGTTTATACCTTTCATAAAAGAAAGCTGTGAAGTTCGTAGAGCCAGTCTAACAAAGAACTTCAACGAATCTGCTGATGGGTTTAGAATAAAACACCTCTACCATACGTCACTATTCTTGCGTTAACAAGTTCTCATTTCTTGGCAGGAAACACCACAAGCTAATGCTAAAGAGAGTAACAAAAAGACTAAAGCCACTGTTGCTAAGAAGAAGAAATAGTTGGCAGCGTCTAGAAGATACTGGCCAAACCAGAGTTAATCAGGTTAGAGTAGCTTTGCATCATGGAGGTTTGATTTGCAGTACTGAAATTTAGTCCTCCAAAGTGTAAAATACTAATGTTAAGTATATTTTTGGAATTTGACTAATTTATGCTAGAATTTTGCTTCCTATAATGCCAATCTGTGGTGCTACTTAATTAGTCCATCGTTACGTAACAACAAAAATGATTGGAAGAAAAATTCCACTGAATTTCAGTTTACCCTTTGTAGTTTTTCTTTTGTCATCTCATGCTTAACTAATGTCTAATGTAGTTTTGCTTTTGACACGAGTTTTTAGTTACAAATGATTCAAATTTCGTACAAACTTAAAGTTCAACCAAATCCCCACAAATTCTGAGAACTTGTAATCTAATACACTACCAAAATAAAAATGTTTGAAAGAGAATAGAAAATTGGCTAAAACAATTTAAAATTATCTTATTATCTTATTTTATATTTTTTAATTATTGTTGGAATAATTGAGTAATATTAGAAATAATAAATGTAATTATAAATTTTACATACATAAAATTACATTTGGTATATAGAATGTAGTGGATATGTTTTGTATTATGGGCTAACTGTGTAATTAAGATTTAGGGTTGGCAGTAACTGTGGAAAACTTACTACAAGGGCAAAATGGAAATTGAAGGACAGAAATCGTCTATTTTTCTTATGGATTTGGCAGAAATTGGACAAAACATGGAGAACAATCTTTTAATGAGTAAAGTGTAAAACTTTAAAAGAGAGAGAAAAACATCAAGACCGTGGTTGGAGACTTGGTTGAGTGGCATATTATATGCCTCTTTAATAACCACATCCGGGTTCAAGTCTCACTAGGAGGAAAAATGAACCCATGTAGTGTGCTGAAAAACTTAAAGAAAAACATCAACGCCTTATAACTTTGTAATTAAAAGAATTAATTAAGGAACGTTGATAACAAATTTATGATGATTTGCATAATAATTTAACAAATTGAATTAAAATTTTGATTTTTTTGTAACTAATTAAAATTTTGCTCGGAAAACGATAACAAAATAAAAATAAAAATCATAATCCTGAATCATCACTCATATGCGAATAAATTCTCATAATAGCCCTTAAGATTTACACGATTACCTAATGTTTTTTTTAAGATTCTAATTTCACCATAATGGTCTCCCAAATTTAGCTTCAAATATCATCGTGGTCCCTACTCCCTAGGTTCATTCCGGTGATGACTCAGTTGAAAACCAGAGTTCTTCAATTCCCAAACCTTGCAATTCATCAACGCAACCTTGTGATCCATAAAAAAATCAGAATTCTTCTTCACCTTCTCCCAATTTTGTTCCTTCTCCAACCATAATTTCATCCATAACCTCCTCCACTTTGCTGCCACCACTACCGCCACAGACATTCACCTCATCGCCTCTGACTTTGCATCCTTTCTCGTCACCGTCATCGAAAAAAATCATGGCAACGGATTTCAGGTAAAAAAGCACAATCTTTGAGGTCTGCGTCTTCGAGACGTGGGGGTAGGATTTGGTGTAGTAATCCGTGTTGCTCTTCGGCGGACTCCATTGGAAAAATTAGGTTCCAATTTCGAATTTTATTTTGTGATCTTTTGGTTTTAGGAAATAAAACCCTAACTCCTTTTGCTTGCAATGGAGGAGATGAACGGCTAACTTAATTTTGAGTTGGATGTTTTTTTGTCTCAAAACTTTTGACCCCATCCACGAGACTCTACAACAGCACCATTGATAAAGAGAAGAAGAAGACGGAGTGGGAGTTTGGAAGTGAAAAAAACAAATGGAGTGATAATACAAACAGTGTCGTTTTCTTCAAATCTGGGCTCTAAACCAAAACGTCAACATTTTGGCACTTCTAGCGTACCAAAGTGATGCCAAGTCAGCGCGGCAATAGCTGACTCATCATCGAAAAGATGTTCAGGGACCACTATAGTGTCTAGAGCTGTATTTGGGGGACTACAATGATAAAATTAGAATCTCGAGAAACATATTAGATAATCGCGTGAATTTCGAGTACTATTATGAAGATTTACTCCTCATCGCAGTCACCATCCATCTAATACACTACCAAAATAAAAATGTTTGAAAGAGAATAAAAAATTAGCTAAAACAATTTAAAATTATCTTATTATCTTATTTTATATTTTTTTAATTATTGTTGGAATAATTGAGTAATATTAGAAATAACAAGTGTTGTTATAAATTTTACATACATAAAATTACATGTGGCATGCAGAATGTAGTGGATATGTTTTGTATTATGGGCAAACTGTGTAATTAAAATTTAGGGTTGGCAGTAACTGTGGAAAACTTACTACAAGGACAAAATAGAAATTGAATGACAGAAACTGTCTATATTCCTTATGGGTCTGGCAAAAATTGGACAAAACATGGAGAACAGTAAAATTAGAGTGACAAGGAAAAAAGCACGTTTTATATTTGGAAAACTAAAACAAAAACCTTGTGATGAGTAAAAGTGTAAAACTGTAAAAGAGAGAGAAAAACATCAAGGCTATGGTTGGAGGCTTGGTTCAGTGGCATATTATATCCCTGTTACCACATCCGGGTTCAAGTCTCACTGGGAGGAAAAATGAACCATGTAATGTGTGTTGGAAAACTTAAAGAAAAACATCAACGGCTTGTAACTTTGTAATTAAAAGAATTAATTAAGGAACGTTGATAATAAATTTATGATGATTTATATAATAATTTAATAAATTGAATTAAAAATTTGATTTTTTTTTGTGACTAATTAAAATTTTAATGGGAAAACGATAAGAAAACTAAAATAAAAATCATATTCCTGAAATCATCACTCATACGCGAATAAATTCCCATAATAACTCCTAAGATTCACACGATTACCTAATGTGATTTTTAAGATTCTAATTTCACCATAATGGTCTCTCAAATTGAGCTTCAAATACCATCGTGGTCACTACTCCCTAGGCTCATTTCGGTGTTGACTCAGCTGAAAACCAGAGTTCTTCAATTCCCAAACCTTGCAATTCATCAACGCAACCTTGTGATTCATAAAATAATCAGGATTCTTCTTCACCTTCTCCCAATTTTGTTCCTTCTCCAACCATAATTTCATCCATAACCTCCTCCACTTTGCTGCCACCGCTACCGCCAGAGACATTTACCTCATCGCCTCTGACTTTGCATACTTTCTCGTCACCGTCATCGGAGAAAATCGTGGCAATGGATTTCAGGTGAAAAAGCACAATTTTTGAGGTCTACGTCTTCGAGACGTGGGGGTAGGATTTGGTGTAGTAATCCGTGATGCTCTTTGGCGGACTCCATTGGAAAAATTAGGTTCCAATTTCAAATTTTATTTTGTCATCTTTTGGTTTTTGGAAATAAAACCCTAACTCCTCTTGCTTGCAATGGAGGAGATGAACGACTAACTCAATCTTGAGTCGGATGTTTTCTTGTCTCAAAACTTTTGACCCCACCCACGAGACCCTACAACAGCACCATTGATGAAGAGATGAAGAAGACGGAGCGGGAGTTTGGAAGTGGAAAAGACGAATGGAGTGATAATCCAAACAGTGTCGTTTTCTCCAAATCATGGCTTTAAAACAAAACGGCAACATTTTGGCACCTCTAGCTTGCCAAAATGATGCCAGATCAGTGCGGCGATAGCTGACACATCACCGGAAAGATGTCCAGGGACCACTATAGTGTTTATAGCTGTATCTGGGAGACTACAATGGTAAAATTAGATTCTCGAGGAACATATTAGATAATCGTGTGAATCTCAAGGGCTATTATGAAGATTTACTCCTCATCGCAGTCACCATCCATCTAATACACTACCAAAATAAAAATGTTTGAAAGAGAATAGAAAATTAGCTAAAATAATTTAAAATTATCTTATTATCTTATTTTATATTTTTTAATTATTGTTGGAATAATTGAGTAATATTAGAAATAACAAGTGTTGCTATAAATTTTACATATATAAAATTACATGTGGCATGTAGAATGTGGTGGATATGTTTTGTATTATGGCCTAACTGTGTAATTAAGATTTAGGCTTAGCGGAAACTGTGGAAAACTTACTGCAAGGGCAAAATGGAAATTGAAGGACAGAAACTGTCTATTTTCTTTATAGGCCTGACAGAAATTAGACAAAACATGGAGAACAGTTAAATTAGAGTGGCAAAAAAAAAATACGTTTTATATTTGGAAAACTAAAACAAAAATATTGTGATGAGTAATAGTGTAAAACTGTAAAAGAGAGAGAAAAACATCAAGGCCGTGGTTGGAGACTTGGTAGAGTGGCATATTATATGCCTCTTTAATAACCACATCCGGATTCAAGTCTCACAGGGAAGAAAAATGAACCCATGTAGTGTGAGTTGAAAACCTTAAAAAAATCCCTCGACGCCTTGTATCTTTGTAATTAAAAGAATTAATTAAGGAACGTTGATAATAAATTTTTGATGATTTACATAATAATTTAACAAATTGAATTAAAATTTTGATTTTTTTTAATAATTAAAATTTTGATAGGAAAATGATAAGAAAATTAAAATAAAAATCATAATCCTGAATCATCACTCATACGCAAATAAATTCCCATAATAGCCCCTAAGATTCACCCGATTACCTAAGGTGATTTTTAAGATTCTAATTTCACCATAATGGTCTCCCAAATTGAGCCCCAAATACCATCGTGGTCCCTACTCCCTAGGCTCATTTCGGTGATGACTCAGCTGAAAACCAGAGTTCTTCAATTCCCAAACCTTGCAATTCATCAACGCAACCTTATATGATTCATACAAAAAATCAGGATTCTTCTTCACCTTTTCCCAATTTTGTTCCTTCTCCAACCATAATTTCATCCATAACCTCCTCCACTTTGCTGCCACCACTACCGCCAGAGACATTCACCTCATCGCCTCTGACTTTGCATTCTTTCTCGTCACCGTCATCGGAGAAAATCGTGGCAACAAATTTTAGGTGAAAAAGCACAATCTTTGAGGTCTGCGTCTTCGAGACGTGGGGGTAGGATTTGGTGTAGATATCCGTGTTGCTCTTTGGTGGACTCCATTGGAAAAATTAGATTCCAATTTCGAATTTTATTTTGTGATCTTTTGGTTTTAGGAAATAAAACCCTAACTCCTCTTGCTTTCAATGGAGAAGATGAACGGCTAACTCAATCTTGAGTCGGATGTTTTCTTGTCTTAAAACTTTTGACCTCACCCACGAGACCCTACAATAGCACCATTGATGAAGAGAAGAAGAAGACGGAGAGGGAGTTTAGAAGTGGAAAAAATGAATGGAGTGATAATCCAAACAGTGTCGTTTTCTCCAAATATGGGCTTTAAACCAAAACGGCAACATTTTCACACCTCTAGCGTGCCAAAGTGATGCCAGGTCAGCGCGGCGATAGCTCACTCATCACTGGAAAGATGTCAAGGGACCACTATAGTGTCTAGAGCTATATCTGGAGGACTACAATGGTAAAATTAGAATCTCGAGGAACATATTGGATAATCGCGTGAATCTCAAGGGCTATTATGATTATTTCCTCCCCATCACAGTTACCATCGATCTAATACACTACAAAAATAAAAATGTTTGAAAGAGAATAGAAAATTGTCTAAAACAATTTAAAATTATCTTATTATCTTATTTTATATTTTTTAATTATTGTTGGAATAATTGAGTAATAATAGAAGTAACACGTGTAGTTATAAATTTTATATACGTAAAATTACATGGGGCATGTAGAATATAGTGGATATATTTTGTATTATGGGCTAACTGTGTAATTAAGATTTAGTGTTGGCGATAACTGTGGAAAACTTACTGCAAGGGCAAAATGGAAAATGAAGGACAGAAACTGTCTATTTTTCTTATGGGCCTAGCAGAAATTGGACAAAACATGGAGAATAGTTAAATTAGAGTGACAAGGAAAAAAACACGTTTTATATTTGGAAAACTAAAACAAAAGCCTTGTGATGAGTAAAAGTGTAAAACTATAAAAGAGAGAGAAAAACATCAAGGTCGTGGTTGGAGGGTGGTTGAGTGGCATATTATATGCCTCTTTAATAATCCTATCCGGGTTCAAGTCTCACTGGGAGGAAAAATGAATTCATTTAATGTGTGTTGAAAAGCTTAAAGAAAAACATCAACGCCTTGTAACTTTGTAATTAAAAGAATTAATTAAGGAACGTTGATAATAAATTTACGATGATTTACATAATAATTTAACAAATTGAATTAAAATTTTAATTTTTTTGTGACTAATTAATTTTGTTCGGAAAATGATAAGAAAATTAAAATAAAAATCATAATCCTGAATCATCACTCATACGCGAATAAATTTCCATAATAGCCCCTAAGATTCACCCGATTACCTAAGGTGATTTTTAAGATTCTAATTTCACCATAATGGTCTCCCAAATTGAGCCCCAAATACCATCGTGGTCCCTACTCCCTAAGCTCATTCCGGTGATGACTCAGCTGAAAATCAGAGTTCTTCAATTCCGAAACTTTGCAATTCATCAATGCAACCTTATGATTCATACAAAAAATCAGGATTCTTCTTCACCTTCTCCCAATTTTGTTTCTTCTCCAACCATAATTTCATCCATAACCTCCTCCACCTTGTTGCCACCACTATCGCCAGAGACATTCACCTCATCCCCTCTGACTTTGCATTCTTTCTCGTCACCATCATCGGAGAAAATCGTGGCAACGAATTTTAGGTGGAAAAGCACAATCTTTGAGGTCTGCGTCTCGAGACGTGTGGGTAGGATTTGGTGTAGATATCCATGTTACTCTTTGCCAGACTCCATTGGGAAAATTATGTTCCAATTTCGAATTTTAATTTGTGATCTTTTGGTTTTGGAAATTAAAACCCTAACTCCTCTTGCTTGCAATGGAGGAGATGAACGGCTAACTCAATCTTGAGTCGGATGTTTTCTTGTCTCAAAACTTTTGACCCCAACCACGAGACCCTACAATAGCACCATTGATGAAGAGAAGAAGAAGACGGAGAGGGAGTTTAGAAGTGGAAAAGATGAATGGAGTGATAATCCAAACAGTGTCGTTTTCTCCAAATATGGGCTTTAAACCAAAATGGCAACATTTTCGCACCTCTAGCGTGCCAAAGTGATGCCAGGTCAGCGCGGCGATAGCTCACTCCTCACCGGAAAAATGTCAAGGGACCACTATAGTGTCTAGAGATGTATCTGGAGGACTACAATGGTAAAATTAGAATCTCGAGAAACATATTGGATAATTGCGTGAATATCAAGGGCTATTATGATTATTTCCTCCCCATCACAGTCACCATCGATCTAATACACTACAAAAATAAAAATGTTTGAAAGAGAATAGAAAATTGTCTAAAACAATTTAAAATTATCTTATTATCTTATTTTATATTTTTTAATTATTGTTGGAATAATTGAGTAATAATAGAAATACTAAGTGTAGTTATAAATTTTACATACGTAAAATTACATGGGGCATGTAGAATATAGTGGATATGTTTTGTATTATGGGCTAACTGTGTAATTAAGATTTAGTGTTGGCAGTAACTGTGGAAAACTTACTGCAAGGGCAAAATGGAAAATGAAGGACAGAAACTGTCTATTTTTCTTATGGCCTAGCAGAAATTGGACAAAACATGGAGAATAGTTAAATTAGAGTAACAAGGAAAAAAACACGTTTATATTTGGGAAACTAAAACAAAAGCCTTGTGATGAGTAAAAGTGTAAAACTGTAAAAGAGAGAGAAAAACATCAAGGTCGTGGTTGGAGGCGTGGTTGAGTGGCATATTATATGCCTCTTTAATAACCACATCTGGGTTCAAGTCTCACTGGGAGGAAAAATGAACTCATGTAATGTGTGTTGAAAAGCTTAAAGAAAAATATCAACGCCTTGTAACTTTGTAATTAAAAGAATTAATTAAGGAACGTTGATAATAAATTTACGATGATTTACATAATAATTTAACAAATTGAATTAAAATTTTAATTTTTGGTGACTAATTAATTTTGTTCGGAAAATAATAAGAAAATTAAAATAAAAATCATAATCCTGAATCATCACTCATATGCGAATAAATTTCCATAACAGCCCCTAAGATACACACGATTATCTACTGTGATTTTTAAGATTCTAATTTGACCATAATGGTCTCCTAAATTGAGCTCCAAATACCATCGTGGTCCGTACTCCCTAGGCTCATTCCGGTGATGACTCAGCTGAAAACTAGAGTTCTTCAATTCCCAAACCTTGCAATTCATCAACGCAACCTTGTGATTCATAAAAAAATCAGGATTCTTCTTAATCTTCTCCCAATTTTGTTCTTTCTACAACAATAATTTCATCCATAACCTCCTTCACTTTGCTGCCACCGCTACCGCTAGAGACAGTCATCTCAACACCTTTGACTTTGCATCCTTTGTCATCACCGTCATCGGAGAAATTCGTGGCAACGGATTTCAGGTGGAAAAACACAATCTTTGAGGTCTGCGTCTTCGAGACGTGGGGGTAGAATTCGGTGTAGAAATCCGTCTTGCTTTTTGGTGGACTCCATTGAAAAAATTAGGTTCCAATTTCGAATTTTATTTTGTGATCTTATGGTTTTAGGAAATAAAACCTTAACTCCTCTTGCTTGCAATGGAGGAGATGAACAGCTAACTCAATCTTGAGTCGGATGTTTTCTTGTCTCAAAACTTTTGACTGCACTCACGAGACCCTACAACAGCACCATTGATGAAGAGAAGTAGAAGACGGAGAGGGAGTTTGGAAGTGGAAAAGACGAATGGAGGGATATTCCAGACAGTGTCGTTTTCTCCAAATCTGGGCTCTAAACCAAAACGGCAACATTTTGGCACCTCTAGCGTGCCAAAGTGATGCCAGGTCAGTGCGGCGATAGTTGACTCATCATCGGAAAGATGTCCAGGGACCACTATAATGCCTAGAGCTGTATCTGGAGGACTACAATGGTGAAAATAGAATCTCGAGGAACATATTGGATAATCGCGTGAATCTCAAGGGCTATTATGAATATTTTCTCCCCATCGCAGTCACCATCCATTTAATACACTACAAAAACAAAAATGTTTGAAAGAGAATAGAAAATTGGCTAAAACAATTTAAAATTATCTTATTATCTTATTTTATATTTTTAAATTATTGTTGAAATAATTGAGTAATATTAGAAATAACAAGTGTAGTTATAAATTTTACATACGTAAAATTAAAAGGGCATGTAGAATATAGTGGATATGTTTTGTATTATGGGCTAACTGTGTAATTAAGATTTAGTGTTGTCGGCAACTGTGAAAAATTTACTGCAAGGGCAAAATGGAAAATGAAGGACATAAACTGTCTATTTTCCTTATGGGCCTGGCAAAAATTAGACAAAACCTGGAGAACAGTTAAATTAGAGTGACAAGGAAAAAAATACGTTTTATATTTGGAAAACTAAAACAAAAACCTTGTGATGAGTAAAAGTGTAAAACTGTAAAAGAGAGAGAAAAACATCAAGTCCGTGGTTGGAGGCGTGGTTGAGTGGCATATTATATGCCTTTTTAATAATCACATCCGGGTTCAAGTCTCACTGGGAGGAAAAATGAACCCATGTAGTGTGTGTTGAAAAACTTAAAGAAAAACATCAACGTCTTGTAACTTATTAATTAAAAGAATTAATTAAGGAACGTTGATAATAAATTTATGATGATTTACATAATAATTTAGCAAATTGAATTAAAATTTTGATCGAAAAACGATAAGAAAATTAAAATAAAATCATAATCCTGAATCATCATTCATACGCAAATAAATTTCCATAATAGCCCCTAAGATTCACACGATTAGCTAATGTGTTTTTTAAGATTCTAATTTCACCATAATAGTCTCCCAAATTAAGCTCTAAATACCATCGTGGTCCCTACTCCCTAGGCTCATTCCGGTAATGACTCAGTTGAAAACCAGAGTTCTTCATTTCCCAAACCTTGCAATTCATCAACGCAACCTTGTGATTCATAAAAAAATCAGGATTCTTCTTCACCTTCTCCCAATTTTGTTCCTTCTCCAACCATTATTTCATCCATAACCTCCTCCACTTTGCTGCCGTCGCTACCGCCAGGACATTTACATCATCGCCTCTGACTTTGCATCCTTTCTCGTCACCGTTATCGGAGAAAATCGTGGCAACGGATTTCAGGTGAAAAAGCACAATCTTTGAGGTCTGCGTCTTCGAGACGTGGGGGTAGAATTTGCTGTAGTAATCCGTGTTGCTCTTTGGCGGACTCCATTGGGAAAATTAGGTTTCTATTTCGAATTTTTTTTGTTATCTTTTGGTTTTAGGAAATAAAACCCTAACTCCTCTTTCTTGCAATGGAGGAGATGAACGGCTAACTCAATCTTGAGTCGGATGTTTTCTTGTCTCAAAACTTTTGACCACACCCATGAGACCCTACAACAGCACCATTGATGAAGAGAAGAAGAAGACGGAGAGGGAGTTTGGAAGTGGAAAAGACGAATGGAGTGATAATCCAAACAGTGTCGTTTTCTCCAAATCTGGGCTCTAAACCAAAACGACAATATTTTGGCACCTCTAGCGTGCCAAAGTGATGCCAGGTCAGTGCGACGATAGCTGACTCATCACCGGAAAGATGTCCTGGGACCACTATAGTGTCTAGAGCTGTATTTGGGGGATTACAATGGTAAAATTAGAATCTCGAGGAACATATTGGATAATCGCGTGAATCTCAAGGACTATGATGAAGATTTACTCCTCATCGCAGTCACCGTCCATCTGATCTGGAGCCCCATTCCTCCTCATCTTCACACTTCGCTCAGTCACCCATGTTTGTTTCCTCCCCGATTGTATCCCACTTGAACCAACCTCCGTTCTTATCAGCCTCCTCACATGGCATTTCTTTGCCTCCTCGGACTCATTTCCTTGAATTCATCTTCTTCTCCCTCTTATTGTTGTTTTTGGTGGTCTTCTTCCTTTCATGGAGATCCATCTTTTGCTTCCTGTCATGGCCTAATCATTTGTACCATCGCCGTCGAGTAACGATCATCAATTTCATCTTCTCATGCTCTCGCCGATGACATTATCACATTTCTGCCTTGACTTCAAGCTGTCTTGGCTCTCGGCCATTGCACTCGATACAATCGGTGGGTCCAAGTTGCCTAATCTTAGTGAGTTAGGATGTTGGGTTGATAATTTACAAATTTGTCACTAAATGCTTTGCCACTATTTAAATTGTTAATAACTCTTGTTTAGTAATTAAAAATTTTCACCATGGGTCATTAGCATATTTATCGTGTTTATCAGGGTCAAACCATAATTCATTCAACTCCAACTCTATCACATGTCCTTCCTAATTTGTTTTTGATATTAGCCATCTTAACCACTCAATCATTATAGCCACTAGAGACAAATCTTACATAAAATTACGGACGTCAAGTTAAATAAAATAACTTTAAGTCGTTGACTTATTGTCTTTCTAGTACAAATGCTACTAAAAATATGGTAGCAAAATAATTCATTTCTCCGTCTTGGAATATATGAAAGAAGGAAGTAGGAAAGATGATTCTGGTTAAAATTTTTTTTATGAAGTTACAGGTGTTTTAGAAGTTACATAATTTTTTTTCCAAAGTTGCAGGACACTTTTAGTGTCTATTATTTCACAACAAACAATATTTCATATTCCTTAATCACTTGAAGTTTATCTTGACTAACCTCAACAAGTCACATTCATTCTATAAACTTACTCCTAAATTTAAATTGTACATTAAATCAACTTGGACAAGTTTTTTCTACCGTAAATCCAGTTACAGGATAAGGGAGTTACAAAACACTTTATGATGTTTGTCACGTATGATGTACGGATTCTGACACAGACATGGGACACGACACGATACGGGATACGTTGACACGCGAATTTTAAAATCTTATAATACACGGGGACACACATACATATCAAATATAAAGTATTTTTTAGATAAATCGGTAATGATATTTTGATATTTTATTGATATTAAAATATAATTTAATTTTTTTAATATTTTTAATGTCTTATTTTAATTATATCAAGTATTTAAAATATTTTTTGTTTTAATAAATAATAATATATACTATATCTAAATTTATTTCAAAAATATATGTTAAGAATAAGACTGGACACGTTGACACGTGATGGTATTTAGGTGTATTCAAGCATGTCCAAAAAAGAATTTTTTATTTTTTATTAAGACACAATTGGACACAGCAGACACGCGTGTCGGATGAATGTCGGTGAGTGTCGTGTCCAAAATGTGTCCGACATATGCGGACACGGTAACTCAATGAAGTATCCATACTTCATTTATTTCACAAAAAACATTTCACTTTTTTAATCACTTGAAGCTTATTTTTTCAACAAGTCACAACCAGTCCATAAAATCACCTTTAAAATTTAAATTGTCTATTAAATCAAGTAGGACAAATTTTCTCAAAAGTGATTTTGATAACAAGATTTTCTCCTAAGTCATGAATTTTTTTAAAGGAAGTCACAAGATTTTTCTTTAAATTACAAGACGCTTTACAATGTTTGCTATTTCAAAACAAACATTTTATATATGTTAATCACTTGAAATTTATCCTAACGGATCCAAACAACCCACAACAAATTCATGAAATTATCTTCCAAGTTTAAATGGTCTATTAGACTACATTTGACAAGTTTTCTTATAAGTGAATCCAGTTATAGAATTTTTTTTCTTGAAGCTACAGGTTCGTTACAAGATTTTTTTTCAAAATTACATGACACTTAACTGTGTTTGCTATTTTACAACAAGTAATAATCTACATCTCTTAATATCCTAACTAACTCTAACAAATTACAACAAGTCTATAAAATCACCTCTTGGATTTAAACCGTCTATTAAATCAACTTGGACATATTTTTTTTATAGGTGACTCATTACAAAGGAAACCACAAAGTTTTTTCAAAGTTACAAGACATTTTACAATGCTCGTTATTTTACTACTAACATCACATTCCTTTATCACTTGAAGGTCATCTTGACTCACCCAAACAAGTCACATTCAGTCCATCAAATCATTCCCAAATTTAAATGGTCCATTAAATCAACTTGGACAAATTTTTTTAAAATTAAATTTGGTTATATGATTTTTCCTAAAGTCATGAATTCTTTCAAAGGTAGCTACAAGATTTTTTTTAAGTTACATGAGACTTTGCAATGCTTGCTATTTCAAAACAAACAACATTTTACATATGTTAATTACTTAAAACTCATCCTAGCTGACCCAAACAAGTCACAACCAGTTCATGAAATCACCTCCCAAATTTATATAGTCTATTAAACCAACTTTGACAAATTTTCTCACAAGTCAATTTGGCTATAAGATTTTTCTTAAAGTTACATATTCTTCTAAAGGAAGTTATAAAATTTATTCCAAAGTTATGGAATAATTAATGGTGTTTGCTATTTCACAACAAATAACATTCTACATTCTTTAATCACCTAAAGTTTATATATCCTATTCCTAGCTAACTCCAACAAATTACAAATCCATGAAAATCGCTTTCTGAGTTTAAATTGTCTATTAAATCAACTTGGATAAGTTTTCTTATAGGATTTTTTTTCTGAAGTTACATATTTTTTCAAAGAAAATTATAAGATTTTTTTTAAAAAAAATTATAAGATACATTATAATATTTGTTATTGTATAACACATTCTTTAATTACTTGAAATTCATCCTAACTTATCCAAACAAGTCACAATCAGCCTATGAAATCATCCTAAGTTTAAATGGTCTATTAAATTAACTTGGACAATTTTTTTTAAATTAAATATGGCAGAAGAACTCACTTCTGAGAAGATGTCTGGCTCAGTTGTTGCCCTTTAAATGATAAGTTTCCAAGGCTCTTCTTGGTTTCAGCCCAAAAAAGATCTGTCATAGGGGGTTTGTGGTTTTTGGAATGGGTTTGAGTGGATTTAGAACTTCCAATGGAGGCGTGAGCTATTCCAATGGGAGTTGGAACTTGTGAATCAATTACATGATACCTTTTGACCGGTTAAACTAGCTGTTGAATGAGAGGATAGAGTTGTTTGGAAGTTTGACAAACAAGGTATTTTTTCTACTAACTCTTTTATATAGGTGTTGTAGGCGGAAACACTTCCGGAGGACGTAACAAGCTATAGATTCACTAAGACGATTTGGAAAGGATTAGTCCCTCCAAGAGTTGAGCTGTTTGCTTGGTTTGTTTTGATAGGCAGGGTGAACACAAAGGAAAGGTTGTGTTGGCTCGGAATTGTTAATCAGGATGAGAATGTGTGTGTTATGTAATAAGGATGTTGAATATGTCCACCACTTGTTTTATGGCTGTGAATTTTCTTGGCAGGTGTGGTGTGCTTGGCTATCTGAAGTTGGCAGACCATGGTCCTTCCCGGGTTCTCTGAAGGAACACTTTCAAAGCTACACAGGTGCTACAAATAGGAAAGAGGAATGCAAGAAGCCGTTCATAAGTTTCTTTGCAATTGTGTGGAATGTCTGGTTAGAAAGGAATAGGAGGTTGTTTCAGAATAAAGAAAAAAGTGTTGTAGATATCATCAATTTGTCGAGTTAAGCTCCAAAGTGGTCCCTAAGATTGGCGTTGTTCACAAAAATCGTTCCTGAGATTCCAATTGCACTAATTATGTCCCTGAGATTGAGAAAAGTGCACTATATTAGTTCCTGACCCATTTTTCATTAACGACGTGATGACATGGTTTGATGATGTGGACGGTAAGTGACACGTGTCATTCCATGATTTGGCCACGTGTAATGATGTGATGATGTGGTGAACAGTAACACGTGGCATGCTGATGTAGATAGTTGTACCACTTGTCACAATATTATTTGGCCACGTGTCCATTTGTGCCACGTGTCGCAATAGTATTCGTCCACGTGTCATCCATTATGTCATCATCGTAGATGCACCAAATTAGTCCCTCACTTTGCATTAAATTACTCATTTTAGTCCCTGAAATTAAATGTCGTGCACCAAACTAGTCCTTCACCAATTTTTTCTCATTTTTTTAAATTTAAAATTTTCAATATCTTAGATGCACTAATTTCAATTCTATTTTTTTCATATATCGTTTAAATACAAGCTCTTTCATAAAAATTTTTAAGATTTTAGTTTTAATTCTATAATTTTTTTAATAATTTAACATTGGTAAATTTTATAATATATAAGTATATTATTATAAAAAAATAATTATATGATTGATTGGACAATTTTTTTTCAAAAAAAAAACATGTACTTTTAATAAGAAATCAATAATTAAAATATATATTTTTTTATTCTTATGAAATACACGTTTTTATTATGTGTAAATGAACTAGATTGAAGGTATTTCAAGCACTCTCACTATCATCTCCGACCTCTGCAGTCTAAACGAAAGAGGTTGGAGATGGTAATGAGGGAAGCTTGAAATGCCTTCACGTCAACTCCAAGACATCAGTTAGGGGTATTTGCAAGAGAAAAAATATTTTATAAAAGCACTGAAAGAGGTCGGAGATAGTAGTGAAGGTGCTTTAAATGCCTTCACGTCAGCTCCAAGTTGGTGGTTAAGGTATTCGCTAGAGAAAAAATATTTTATAAAAGCACTTTTATTTGAATAAAATGTGAAAAATAGAATTGAAATTAATGCATTAAAAAATATTGAGAATTTTGAATTAATAGAAAAAAAATGAGGTAATGTCCAAAATGGTCTCTGAAATTTCCAACTCGCTTCAGATTAGTCTCTCACTTTTTAAAATGACCAAATAAGCCCCTCATTCTCAGAATCATGAATCTCCATTAGTCCAAAAGTTACTAAACATTTTAACGGCGCTGAGGTGTACAGTTAAGTGCCAAGTGCACGCTGATGTGGACAGACAATGAATTTAACTCAAATTGGTGTTTCAAATTTGATTAAAATGCCTAAATTGATCCAATTTTCACTTATAAAACCCTAACCCCCAAATGTTCATCTTTGTTTTTTGTCTTCACTCCTCGCATTCTTATTGATGTTGTTGATCTTGGCACTAATCTAAAGGATATTCAATCTCCGGTAACCTTTCATTTTTTGTTGTTGTTGCTTTCTCATCCAACCAAACAACACCTTTAATTTCTTTTGGTCTCCACCATATTCTTTTCTTTGATCCCACAAGTTCGATGATGCGACAATCCCAAAAACAATGTGTTTCAATTCCATTTCGGATGTTTGTGCCGTTTGTTTCGAGGTTAACCGAACCATCACGGGGTAGTTATTTTCCACTTCTTCTTCTAACGACGTAATTGCTTCTTCTTTGTCTTCATTTTTTTTGTCATTGGAAGCTTTGTGTTGTTGTTGTTGTTTCTTTTTATTCTTATTGGAAGCTTCTTATTCTTCAGTTGATGTGGTTATGGATGTGTTGTTGTCATTACTAATTTGGAGAATTTGTTGTGTTGCGGTGTCGTCAAGTCTGGTGGTGGTGGTGATGGGAGCAATCTTGTTGGTCATTGTTGTTGAAGAGGAGAAGGTTGGTCATTGTTGTTGAAGATAGTGGTTAGGATCAACCAAAGGATGATGCTACTTTTGGATCCATTATTACATTAATTGGAATAAGGGTGCATTTGATTTTATTAGTTATTAGTTTATATTCAAAGTTTGATTTTTCTTTCTTTGAGGTTGTTTCTTACTTACAAAGGTGGTGTATATGTGAAAAGAAACTTGAAAGTTCATAATAGTTTGAATTCCACAAAAAATAGAAATTAAAAAATTATTTTAATATTTTTTGTTTAATTTACTTTCTTCTTTCTTTTTGTGTTTTGTTGCTTATGATTCTGATGTGTAAAGTTTGTTATGGCTAGAACAACAACAATGAAGAGGAGATGAGTGGAGACGAAGAACAAAGATGAACATTTGGGAGTTACGGTTTTATAAGTAAAAATTGGATCAATTTGGACATTTTAATCAAATTTGGAACACTAATTTGAGTTAAATTCATTGTCTGTCTACATCAGCGTACAGTTAAGTGCCAACTTGGCACTTAATTGTACACATCAGTACCGTTAAAATGTCTAGTAATTTTTAGACTAACGGAGATTCACGATTCTGAAAGTGAGGGCTTTATTTGGTCATTTTAAAAAGTGAGGGACTAATCTGAAGCGAGTTAGAAATTTCAAGGGCCATTTTAGACATTACCTCGAAAAAAATGAGAAAAAATTGGTGAAGGGACTAGTTTGGTGTACGACATTCAATTTCAGGGACTAAAATAAGTCACTTAATGCAAAGTGAGAGACTAATTTGGTGCATCTACAACGATGACATAATAGATGACACGTGGACGAACACTGTTGTGACACGTGGCACAAACGGATACGTGGCCAAATAACATTGTGACACATGGCACAACTATCCACATCAGCATGTCACGTGTCACTAGTCACCTCATCATCATATCATGGAGTGACACGTGTCACTTACCATCCATGTCATCCAGCCATGTCATCACGTCGTTAAGGAAAATGGTTCAGGGACTAATATGGTGCACTTTTCTCAATCTCAGGGACGTAATTGGTGCAATTGGAATCTTAGGGATGATTTTAGTGCACAACATCAATCTCATGGACTATTTTGGGGTTTAACTCTGTCGCTTCTAAACTACAGGAAGTGGAGGTATGAAGATGCCTTTGGTTGTGGATGGCAATGCCGGAGATAACACTGGGATAATTTATTGTTTTGGTTCTTTATAGGTTTTACAACAGGTGTTGTTTTTGTTGTTTCTTTTGATTGTTTGCTCCACGTTTGTGTTGAGCTTCTTTGTTTCAAAAAAAATATGGTTACATGATTTTTTCTAAAGTTATAAGTTTTTTCTTAGGGAGTTCTGAAATTTTTTTCCAAAGTTACAAGATATTTTATAGTGTTTTTTCTTTTGCAACAAACATTTCACATCCGTTAATCACTTAAAGCTCATCTTGGCTAACCCCAACATGCCACAATCGGTTAAAAAATTACCTCATATATTTAAATTGTTCATTAAATCAACTTAGACAAGTTTTCTCATAGGAAACTCTAGTTCTAAGAATTTTTTTGAAGTTGCAGATTTTTTCAAAGGGAGGTATAGACATTCTTTTTTCAAAGTTACAAGACACTTTATCATGTTTATTACTGCATAACAAATAATATTTCACATTTTTAATCTCTTAAAACTCATCTTACTTACTCCAGTAAGTCACAATTAGTTTATAAAATCAACTTGAAGTTTAACTTGTCTATTAAATCTACTTGGATAGGGTTTGTAACAAGTGATTCTCGTTACAAGATTATTCCTAAAGTTACAAGTTATTTCAAAAGAAATTATAAGATTTTTACCAAAGTTACAAAACACTCAACCACGCTCCATGGATAACAACCTTCAATTACGCTCCATCTTACATGATCCGTGATAAATTTTCAACATCTCTCCTTTGGATACAAAGCACGACTTATATAGAACCCAAAACTTCTTCACTGTGGATGCAAAGTACAAGTTGTTGACACTTCTTCTATTCCGTCACTTCTATAGACGCACCACTATGACTCTTCTCTACACACCAAACCTTAAGTATGAAAATGGCTAATAGAAATGGTTAATAAGAGTGAGAAAGTGATTTTTGGAAGTTTTTAGAGGGAGTGATTTTGGAAGGCAATGGGCGAGCAAAATCGGAGAGTAGAGAAGAATAATAGAGCAAAAATATGGCATCACTTTCACATTTGTTTGAATCAAAATTGAGACAAAACTATTAATTTAGAATTTATTTTGATATATATTAATATGATGACAAATATTATATTGGGTTAATAGCCCAAAAGTATTTTGATGATGTGTATGTTCATAGTGCAGGTCCATATTTGTTTGAGCAGCCCAATAAAAACAACTTGTCCATAATGTTCCTATTTAGACAAAAATTAGTATATGGGTCAACAATGCAAATATTACTCATCAACCAAGTCCAGTCCATTAGCTTTATGAAGAGAAAAGTTGTTTGTTGCTGCTGGAGCTTCATCAATTCAAGTAAAGTAAAAATCAAGAAAAAAGTATTTCACTTTTTGATTAAACATCAAAGAGGAAAAGGAGAGAAAAATAAAATGTTGGAAGCAAAGTCAAATCAATGAAGTTGTGAATCAAATTCAAAAGATTGATGTGGTTCAGAAGCAAAAAAAGAGCTACGTTACCATTTTTGTACAAATTAAATGATTTGTAGAAGCTGTAATTTTCCAGCCACCACCATTTGGAAAGAAGAAGAAATTGGAGGTTACTTTTTCTGATTCAAATTAAAGGCTGAAAAATAAACTTAGGGTCAAAGTTTAAGATTAAGGGTGTTGATTTTACAAGTATTTTGAAGCTACTCTACCCTATTTTTTGTTCTGATTTTCTTAGGAGAAGAATAACTCAGCTGACTCAATGCTCAAGAGTTGACTTTATGTACAAGCTCTTTTGGAGGCATTACCCCATACATAAGGGTGTAATTAGCCAGAAATTGAGGTAAAAAAAATAGAGCAAAAATTCAGAATATTATCTCATACATGCTGCAGAATTATTTTTCTTCATCTTTGAGCTACATTTAAGATTTTATTGTTATGATTTTCTTATGTCTATCTTTCTGTAAATGAGAAAAAGACAAAAGAGATAGTTTGAAAAAAACCAAATTGATTTTCTGTGTATTTAGTTTGATTCAACTAGGATTAGTTTTTCTTGCTAAGTTAGGATATCACTTGGTGGTTGTTGAACCTGTTAGGTTCTCCTTGCCAAGTTAAGAGAGTACTTGGTGGCTGTTGAACCAAGTTGTGTTCCTGTATATCAAGTTGGAATAGCACTTGGTGATTACTACGCTTGAGTTAGAAGTTTAGTGTTTGATATTAGATGAATTATGTTGTAATTTGTTGGTTATTATAGTTGAAAGTCTACTATGGTATGATGGAGACTGACTGTAGGTCACATTATACAAGGTGGTTGAATTAAGATACATGGTTATATTCTTTTCTTTTTTTATGCTTTATTTTCGTTTTACTCATTGTGAGACAAAAATAAATTGTCTCATGCATAATTTATATCGTAGATACAGCAGAACTAAAGTTACAGATTTTATTTTACTGTTTAAATTTAAAAACATAAAAAAATCATATATTCAATTTTCTTTACTAGACCATTGAAAATCATCAAAAACGATGGGTATTTGTGTCTGCAAATAATAAGGACGAAACAGACTTTTAACAAGGAGAATATATATACAATTTTATTGTTGGCAGTTGTCAGTTACTTTTATCGTTGCCAAGATAGCATTTTGGTAATAACAATATGAAAAATTCTATGGTGCTAATGAAATTTTTGTTCAACATGCGCTGACAGTACGAAGAACTCCGGACTATGCACCATGTAGAAGAGATAAAAGAAAAAGAGATAAATTCTCGTATATTTACTATAGTGTAAGTCCATTTTTAGTTAGTTTGTCAAAGTCATTAATTATTTGTTAACATTAAAAAAGCAGTTATCCTACCAAATTTTGGTCTAATTTCATTTTTTAGACCAGTTTGAGAATGTAACTTTTTTGTGGCCTACACTCAATTTTTTTGAAAAATGAAGTTGGGTTTATTAATTTGTCTGTATTAATTTTTTTTCAAATGTTATACCTTAAAAAAATAATTAATAATATGAAAATAATTTAAAATTTTGTTCATGTTAAAAAAACCACACCACCTTTATCCCAGTTCATTTATTTCATTGGCAAAACATAATTTATAAGATTTTTTTTTTTTTTTACTAAAGATAGGGAGACTCAAACCCACAACCTTTTAAATGAGTATGGAAAGACTATGCCATTTGAACTATATCTCATTGGCATAATTTATAATATTTTACTTCTAGGCTTATGAAAAATTATTTTTTATGCATATAAAAATATTTTTTTTCTTACATGAAAAAAAATCTTAAATTTTTTCCATGTCATTCATGATTTTTTCAAGATATAACATTTGAAACAAAAAAAATCAACTAAGACACTAATAAACTGAAACTCATTTGTCAAAAACTAAGTATCTCCAACAAATTATATCTTTAAATTAGACTAAAAAGTGAATTGGACCAAAAGAGCAGATTAAAAATAATTGATTTCTTAGCGTTAACAAATAATTAATCATGCTCTATAAACTAAGTAGAAATGGGATCTGTATTTCAGTAAATACATCGAAATTTGTTTCCTCTTTCACATGTCACAAAGTAAGAAGGTTCTCACTGTAGAATTTCCATAATAATAATTGTCCTTTTTATTATTTTTTACCTATAGACTATTGCTAGCTGGTAAACGAATCGCATAATGATATTTTAGACAAATGACCTACTGAAGTCAAATTGCTCTAATACTGTGTTTGGATGTAGAAAAGAAAATGAAAGAAAAAAAATAAGAGAAAAGAAAAAATAGTTTTTTTTTTAGTAGGCACCACACTTTTTTTTTCTTTTCACTTCATTTTTTCTTTCTATCCAAATATCAAAAAAATTCACTTTTTTATTTATTTTCTCTTTTCCTTTTTTTTTCTTTTAAATTTTTCCAATCCAAACAATGTGTAAATATGACATATCTTATTTGATTTTTATTTTAGAATTTTTTAATAGAAAATAAAGCTTAACTTTTAAAGTAAGATGTGCTGTACCACATTCAGAAAAAGAATAACAGTAGAATTTTTTATGTCTACATATGAAAAGAAAAAGAAAAAATAAAAAGAAAAGCAAAAAAAAAAAACCAAGTTAATTGGCTTAATTTTTATTTAAATATTTAAAATGATAAAACTCATTCCAAAGCTACAGTCATTTTACATATTCTACGCATTTCAGGTGGCATTTTTAGTTATAAGATAAGCTGCATGATTGACTATTCTTTAACTAGTGGGTTGCCCGCGCTTTGTGCGGCTGTTGGAAATAAATATAAGAACCATGGTATTTTTTAATTTTTATTATACTTATTAAGTTATTATCTTGGAGCTGCTTTTGCTGTACCTAAATCGGGTTAGTGGGATATAGTTGTGAGAACATGTTAGGTGGTTTGAAGAAAAATGCATGGTTCTTGGTCCAGAGAAATCATTTGAATAATAGAACTCATGGGCCTGTCCCATGTAAGAGATCTTTTTCTTTAATCCATATGATTTATAGCTATGGGAAGTAAAGTCATCGGGTATCTGCTTTCTATTATTGTTATTTAGTTATTAGTTATTTGGGTATTTGATTGTAATGATAAAAATAAACTAAAATTAATTCTTGCATTTGGATATACGAAGTAGGCCCGAAAGAAACGTCTCTTGTACAAAAGTTTTTTGGCATTGTGAATTAATGAATGTAGAATTTTTTTTTAATTCCCTTATAAATAGAGGAACACTTATTTTCTCATATAATATTTTTTTATTTGTAGCGTAGTTTGCTTTGGTATTTACACCGTTCCAATTATATCATCCCAGAATAGTTATTGTCTTGCTTTACCAAAATTATTTTTTAAATATTATATTTCTACATGGAGTAATATAAGAAGAACCCCCCAAATGTTAATTTTATTCACCAGAGAAGTGCTTCGCATTTATGCCTCATGAATTTTTCACCTACCGTAGCCACCTGTAAAGCATCTAAATAGATCTAAAAATTTATATGAGGCCATGTGTCGCAAACTAAGGGAAATGTCATCACCCACCGTTTTATCCCAAAACCTTCCCACTTCCCCTATAAAACTCCATAATTCTTCGTTCCTCTCATAGCACTACACAAACATGAGTTTTTCCCCCCTCTCTCACTCCCCAAATTGGACATAGTATTGTTGGTATATTTTTCTTTGTTGATGGTAGCCGCCGCATTATAAGATCCATCCAGACTGATTTTGTTGAGGATTTGCTGAATTTTGAATTTGGCTACCGAGCAAGAAGGTCATTCTCATTGGTTGGCAAAGAAGCTTTTCCATAGGAAGAATGACCATTAGTCGGACATGGCAGTCACAATTTGTCTGGTGGTAGCGATCTTGTGGACTGAGAGTGTTTGTGTATCTGGATCTGTACTGTCTTAGGTGAGGAACATGTACTTCTATGGTTTTTACAAAATAAACTTGTGTAGCTGTAGTGGTATCATTTTGGATTTCATAGTTATTAACACGGTAAGAATTTTTTTTGTAGTTTACAATGGTATTAGGTGTCGATCATCTTGGTTAATTATGGTTGGAGTTGATTGCTGGCTTGGATTGTGCGATTACGTTGACAGCGGTGGATCATGGCTACCATTATAAGTGCTATAACAGGATCTGCTATTTCAGAAGGTGTAGATAGTTCCTTTCCTTTGACGCTATTTTTTAGTGTCTATTTATTAACAGGTTGTTGCTATCATTTTAGTTACTATTCATGAAGTCGTTGTAAGAGTGTAATTATAATTTTTTTATTTGCCGTTGATAACCTAATTGTTCCACTTCAGTGTGTTGCATATATATTCTTTATAGGTGATAGGCTTATCATGAATATGTGAATTTTGGTTTTGTTGGATATATGTGTTGCATATTTGATGCCAGGGCTTGCTCTTTCACAAAAGAAAAACCAATAACCTTTGTTCTTGTAAATACATGTGTTACTATATTCTTTTTTTTTTTAAGTTGGGCTGACAATCTGACACGATGTCTATGGTTGTATAACAATTTTAATACTAATAAATTGTTATTAGGTTCTAAAATTGATTATTTATCACTACACTCCTTTGTTTTGGGATTATAGAGGTATACTTTATTAGAATTTTATGTCTGTAAATAAAAATATGTGCACTTAGTTTGTGTTTTAAATATTTTTTTATATTTCTGTTTTAGAATTTTTTGAAAGAATAAGAAATGAAAGATGATATGCATGTATTTGGTTTACATGTTTATTTCTGTCTTTATTTTCTGGATTTTTTTAGTTATTTATAAAGAAAAATGGAAAAAATAGATGAAAACAGGAAATAAAACGTTATTGTTATCTTTTTTTCTTGAGAACATTGAAATAAAAATAAAAAATTAAACCAAACACATTGTCTTTATATTTTTTACCTTAAGTATTTACAAATAAATATAGCTTTAACATAAGTACTAAACATAAGTAAAAGAGACATAAAGGTACTAAGTCAACTAACCAAGCTATATATAATTATGGTCTAGATCATATATGTGTCCTTGTTGGATGAAACGGTGCTTGGGTTATACCCTTGAAGCATTGGATGTTGGCTACAGTCATATATATTTCTATCTCCATGTGTTGTTGTTGGATGAAATTGTGCTTGAGTTATACCGTTGAAGCATCCATTGGATGTTGGCTACAGTTATATATATTTCTATCTCCAGTGTCTAGAAAACTACTCCTATGATGGAATTCCAACACTATTATATATATAGAGAGGACTAATTGCATTTAAATTAGAAACCCTAATATGTAGTACTAACTTGCATTTGTAATTTTATGAATTATTCAGAGGGAAAACAAACAATGTGAACTGTGATGACTTGGTTCATTTGTCTTTTTGCTCCTAGAAAGCTAAGAATGTAAGGAAATAGCGACGAATCATTAGTCATTTTATAAAGTGAAATTATTTTATAACAATAATAAATTTGACTGATATATATTATCTCTATAAGGAACACATATACTTTATATGCCATTTTTTTTGGTGATTTGTTCTGGCTAGTAATGTTGCGTATCTTCTTCATAAACTGAAATTAATTTTGAAACATGTGTTATTGACATGAGGAGCTGATTCAATGAAGACGTAAAACGACATAATTCATTAGCATTACTGCGGGGAGCAGCGGCAGGAAAAGATTTGAAATACTGTGATATTCTACCAAATCATGCATGATTTGCATCCAACAAAAAAAATCAAGGTAATTTAGAAGTGCATCACTCGTTTGATATGCTAATTACTACTATAATATTTTGTCTCTTTCAACAAAGTATACTTTTTTAATTAGAAACTAATTATGCTATTAGTTCGATTGATACACTTTGTTATCAACATATATTTTGTCGTGGGTATTAATAAGAAAATAGAATGAATGCATCCCGTAAATTTTCATCGGGTGCCTTTTTTAAAACTTCTATATACTTTTGTAATATTCATGTTTTTAGCAGTGAGAAAAAATCTGTTTGCCATTTTCTTCCCATGTGTTGCCAAGTGAGACTATTGCGTACATTATTCATACATGAGAGAAATTTGTTTTTCTGGATATTTGATGATATACTTGGGTAATTAAAAACACTTATAGTCCATATAATTATGCATGCTAGAACAGGTTGCTATACAACATTTTTTGGCCTAGTCTCCGTTTAGTTTTCTAACCAACATTCCTAAACACTTCTTTATATACCACGTTGTCCGTTTCTGTGCAGTTATCCTCCGCGTGGCATATCAATATTTTCAACCCAGCTCTATTTATAACTCTAGATACCTCAACATATAACTGACCATGCGTAAAGACGGGTTTTTTTAGGATCAACCCAACTTTAGACAACGATTGACCTTGACTTTTATTAATGGTCATCGCATATGATACCATTATAGGAAATTGTCTACGTTGAAACTTGAAAGTTATCCTGTGATCAGATGGTGTTAAAGTCATTCTTGGGATGAAAACCTTTTGGCCACTGTTTGCTCCTGATAGGCTCCTTGCTTCTAATACATGTTTACCAAGTTTGGTTATGACTAAGCGAGTGCCATTACATAACCCAGCCAAGTGGTCAATGTTACAGAGTAACATTATAGGTGTCCCAACCTTGAGTGTCAATTCATGGTTTGGCACCCCAGAGCATTTAATCGTGTTTAGGAACTCAGGTGTGTGAATTGATGCAGAGATGTCATTAGCAGGTTCTGTTTCGCATGCTTTGTCTGAGCTATAAAAGGTTTGCACCTCGGCTTTGTAATGACTAGAAAAAAAGTAAAGGAAAGCACGTGGGGGGGGGGCACATGCCCCAACTTAAATTTTCTTTCCTTGTTTTCCCTCCCCTCCTTCGAAGACCCCGTCCCCCTTTCCTTCTTTCATTTTCTTTTATTTCCTTCCAACAAAACCTAAAACCTTCTCTTCTTCTTCCCTTCCTTCTTATTCATCTATTTCATCTTCTCATCTCTTCTTCTTGCAATCACACACTATCATTAAATCCACTTCTTTCATTTTACTTCCTTCTCCTTCTCTACATTATTTTATTCATTCAAATTTCACTTTTGACAACCCTAAATCATGGAGTTCAACTTAATGAGTGAAGAAAGTGTTCAACTTTTGAGTTTTGGTTATTATTGAGGCTTCAAGGTAACTCTTTGACTCAATAATTAGCTATAACTCAAATTTTTATCATTCTTATACTTGTGGGTATAACAAAATCCGAAATTAGGGTTATTAGGTTAGAAAATTTGGGGCTTTTGTCAAAGTGAGTAAGATTATGTTAATTGACAATATTAGTAGCTCACAAATATTATTACTGTCATATTTCTAGAGTTGTAGAATTATTGGACATCATTTGGTAGCTCGTTGACGCGCTCAGAGTTGCTTCCAGTTTCTTGGAATCAAGTTGTGAGTGAATATTATATCTATAATTGTTTTTAAATATATTATTATCAATATTTTTGTTGAATCATTAATTTTGGAGTTTGAAAATATTTTATATTGTGATTTTTGAATTTTTGAAATAAATAGTGATTTGTGAAACTTACAATTTTATAAAAATACACACAAGACGATATTTATATATTTTGTAAAGCATACATGTTTTCTTATTTGACTTTATTAAATTTTAATTAAATTTTAGTATGCATTCTTATATATATTTTTTATTTAATATAAAAATTTAGTAATATGTTATAATTATTAGAGATTTGTTATAAATGATTTAGTTTGGATTGGTTTGGGAGACTCTGACTAGAAAACCGTAGTTAACGGCAGTTATGACGCTAACTTAGATGCATCTAACTCAGACCTCAGCTAGCAGGGGCGTTGCTAGCCTAACATGTAGGCCACATGTTTGATCTGTTATACCGTACGAGCACACTAGAGGAAAGGGCTACCCTTAGAGGTGGAGCCGCCCTAGGTGTGTAATATTTGATTTGATTTGACTTCTGGAATGAGAACTCCCATTTCAGTTCATCCGCTTAACTACTTATCTTTTTGTTTGCATAATTAATTAATATAAATTTCTCATCTCTGAAAGGAAATATAATTTTCAAGGTAAACTCTGTATTATCTCGTGTGGGTTATAGATGTAATGTTTGCTCATTGAGTTGCAAAACTCGCCCTATTATATTCCTATATTTTTCAGATATAGGAGTCATTTCCGGTTCCATTCCACTTGCCCCTCAGTAGATCTTAGTCATTTTGGTGAGCCCTTCTTCTTTCCAAGGGCTAAGTAATTATGTAATGGAACATTTGCTCAAAATTTAGATTATGTCAATGCTCCATAGGTCACAGGCAGGATCCTCGTGTGGGTTATGTTATTTTGAATCTTGAACTATTTAGGTAGTAATTATGATTTGGTTATGTAAGACTTATGGATTTAACTATATACTCTAGGTATCAACTATGCGTATTTTGGATATGATTGGAATATGTTGTTGTTGTCTTTGGAAATGGATGTTTATTACTGATACAGGGAGTTAATATTTATGTTGGTAAGATCCTAAAAACAGAGTAAATTCTGTCCGTTTTTCTGAAAATTTAGTCGTTTGGCTTGCTGAGGGATTTGTCCCTTGAGTGCCAGTCATGGATTGGTCCGGGTCATGATAAAGTGGTATCAGAGCCTTAGGTTTTCCTGTGTAATATGGAGCAAGTATTCTTTAGTAAGATCACAGCCCATTTTCACAAAGTGTGATGTTACTAGAGGCCTATAGGAAGTTGTCCTCAATCTTTTGGTCTCATAATTCTTTCTGTCTGTCCTATTATCTTTGAACTCCTTATACATATGTCGTTGGTGATCCAATCGCTTATTTACTCAATAGGTGGAAGATGCCACCTAATAAAAGACGTGGTGGAGCTATTAATGCTCCTGATACTGCTGAATCCAATAGGGCAGTTTCTCTACCCCTTGGAGCACTTCGACAAAAGCCAAGGAGCCAAAGAATAGCTGATAGGCGCGAAGGAGAGATACCCCGCGAGAGAGTTCAAGAGAACCCCGCAGTAAGAGAGACTCAACCGGACTTAGCAGCTGAATTAAGGGGAATGAATCAAACCCTTAATGCGGTATTACAGGTTCTAACAAATCAAAATAGGGGCAGAGCAGGAATTCCTAATATGCCAAATCCTCAGCCTCATAGAGTTCATCAATTGTTTGGGGATCAAGAGCCACCAATTGAGAAGTATTTAAAGTTGAATTCGTCCACTTTCAATGGAGATTCATTGGATGAAGATCCACAACAATATCTAGAGGACACAAAGAAAGCTATTCGAGCTCTCAAGTGCACCAAGGAATGTGCTGTTGAGTTAGTATCCTACAACTTGCGTGATTCGGTAAGATATTGGTATGAGTCTCTTCTTGAGAGCAAAGAAGCAGCCGGACTTCCTCCTCCTTCTTGGGAAGAGTTCACTGAAGAGTTTCTTGCTCGATTTTATCCAGCTAACAAGCAAGCAGAAGATGCAATTGCCTTTGAAAAATTAAGGCAAGAGAATATGACAGTGACTGAGTATGCTAAAGAGTTTACTAGACTTTCTAAGAGTGCTCTGTACTTGGTGAATTCAGAAGAGATGAAAGTTCGTCGTTTCGTTCGTGGATTGACAGAACCTATGTTCACTACTCTTATGCCTGAAATCGGACGCATGTCTTTTAAGGATGTCCTAAACTTTGCTTATGGAATTGAAGCTGGGATAGCGGAGAGAAACACTTTTAAGGATGTTGGTAAGAAGCCCAAGATGAAGGGATAATTTTCTGGTGGATCTAGTTCAGGAGGATTTCAGTCTCATCATGGTCAGACTAATCAGCAAGGTTATTCGGGTTATCAAGCTCGTCCTCAAACATCTTTTGGTGGGGTTGCTTCTTTTGGATCTGTTCCTATGAGTGTTTCAAGTCCAAGACCTTTTGTTGGGGGCACCCCTCAATCTAGCGGACATGGTTCTAATCAGACAAGACCAACTAAATCTTACTGCCAGAAGTGTGGAATCTACCATTCTGGTATATGTTTTAAGACTACTGTGCATGTTTTGGTTGTGGTCAATTTGGTCATCTTAGGAGGGATTGTCCAAATTTTAGAGGAGGCTTTGCTCCAGGTATTGCACGTCCTACAACACCAATGCCATCATCTTCAGCTATGTCTATTGGAAATTCTTCCGGTCCTAGTGGCAGAGGAGCAGGTGGCAGGGGTTAGACTTATAACAGAGGAGGGAGCCAAAGAGGAAAAGGTCAGGCACGTGTGTATGCTTTAACACGCCAAGATGCTTAAGCTTCTAATGCTGTGGTGGCAGGTACTTTACAAGTTTGTTCTTTAGATGCTCGAATGTTATTTGATACGGGTTCTCATTATTCATATGTATCTCCACATCTTGCATCTCGTTTCGATAAATAACTTGAACTGTTATCCCACCCATTTCATGTTGGCACTCCACTTGGAGTCTCCACGGTGGTTTGAGTCATCTTTCGGTCTTGCGTTGTTAGAATTAATACGATTGAAACCTTAGCTGATTTGATTCTTTTAAAACTAATGGAAGATATTGACGTCATCTTAGGCATGAATTGGTTAGCAGCTTGTCATGCTGATGTGGGCTGTTACTCCAAAACTGTGAAGTTTGACATAGGGTATCTCACCTTTTGTTTTTAAGGGTGATGATTGTCCTACTTTAGCTAGCATCATCTCATTTATGAGTGCTATGCAATTGATGGATAAGGAAAACCAAGGATTTCTGGTAGTTGTTAGAGATGTTGATGCCGAAGTGCCTAGTCTTGATCAGGTTCCTATTGTTAGAGAATTCCCTGACGTGTTCCCTGATGAGCTACCGGGAATGCCGCCTGACCGTGAAGTTAAGTTTTCCATATAATTGGCTCTGGGAGTCTAACCTGTGTCCATTCCTCCCTATCGTATGGCTCCAACTGAGTTACGAGAATTGAAAGTTCAATTGGAAGATATGCTAGAGAAAGGATTCATTCATCCTAGCACTTCTCCGTGGGGAGCTCCTGTTCTATTCGTAAAGAAGAAGGATGAACGATGCGACTATGTGTGGATTATTGTCAGCTCAATAAGATAACTGTTCGCAACAAGTATCCATTACCAAGGATTGATTATTTGTTTGATTAACTTCAAGGAGCTACCTATTTCTCAAAAATTAACCTGCGTTCAGGGTACCATCAATTGAAGATAAAAGAGGAAGACATTCTAAAAACTGCTTTTCGTACTCGCTATCGGCACTATGAGTTCTTAGTAATGTCCTTTGGTCTGACGAATGTGCCTGCAGCTTTCATGGACTTAATGAATTGAGTCTTCAAACCTTTCTTAGATTGCTTTGTTATCGTCTTCATCGATGATATCTTGGTATATTTGAAAGATGCTACGGAGCATGAGTATCATTTAAGGATTGTGTTACAAACCTTAAGGGATCACAATCTTTATGCTAAGTTTTCTAAATGTGAGTTTTGGCTTGATCAAGTGACATTTTTGGGGCATGTGGTATCAAAAGATGGAATCATGGTGGATCCAAAGAAAGTGGAAGCCGTTCAGAAGTGGCCAAGGCCTACTACAGTGATGGAAATTCGTAGCTTTCGAGGATTGGCCGGTTACTATCGGCGATTCATCAAGGACTTCTCAGAATTTCTGCACCATTAACCAAGTTAACTAAGAAGAATATAAAGTTTTAATGGTCAGAAGCTTGTGAGAAAAGTTTTTAGACACTTAAGGCTTGTCTAACCTCAGCACCTGTTCTTGTTTTACCTTCTGGGTCTGGGGAATTCTCAGTCTTTTGTGATGCATCTCGGATAGGACTGGGTTGTGTATTGATGCAGCATGGCAGCGTTATTGCCTATGCCTCACGACAACTCAAGAAGCATGAGCAGAATTATCCAACTCATGACTTGGAAATGGCAGCAATCATTTTTGCTTTGAAGATTTGGAGATACTATCTTTATGGTGAAATCTGTGAGATGTACACGGATCACAAGAGTTTGAAGTATATATTTCAACAGAAGGATTTAAATTTGAGGCAACGGAGATGGATGGAGTTGCTAAAAGATTATGATTATACCATTTTGTATCATCCTGAAAAGGTAAACGTTGTAGTAGATACCCTCAGTAGGAAATCTATGGGTAGCTTGGCCCATATTACTCTTGCAAGGAGACCAATTGTTGAAGAAGTCCATCAATTAGAGGCCAGTGAAATTCAATTTGATCTTGGAGAATTAGGAGTTTTCTTAGCACATGTTCGAGCCCAATCTTCCCTGATAGAACAAATCAAAGCTGCACAACGTGATGACCCGAAACTAAGAAAGCTTATAGAAGATGTTCGCAATAGGAGGAACTCAAACTTTTCTCTTGATCAAGATGTCTTGTGTTGTGGTCAACACTTATGTGTGCCAAATAACCACGACTTGAAGAAAGCTATTTTGGAGGAGGCTCACAATTCTAAGTATACCGTTCATCCAGGCTCTAATAAGATGTATCAAGATTTGAAACAATTATTTTGGTGGGAAGGCATGAAAAAAGACATAGGAGTTTTTGTTTCTCATTGCTTAACTTGCCAACAGGTTAAAGCTGAACATCAAAGACCTGCTGGGTTATTGCAACAAATTGAGATACCTGAATGGAAGTGGGAAAGGATTACGATGGATTTTGTAACAGGTTTACCTCATAGTTTTAAAGGTTTTGATTCAATTTAGATAATTGTGGATAGAATGACAAAGTCAGCCCACTTTTTTCGGTGAAAACAACTTTTAGTGCAGCTCAATATGCTCAACTTTATGTTGATGAGATAGTTAAATTACATGGAATTCCAGTGTCCATTATTTCAGATCGCAGACCTCAATTCACCTCTCATTTTTGGAGATCTTCAGAAAGCATTAGGAATTTGTCTAGATCTTAGCACAGTTTTTCACCCTCAAACTGATGGACAATCAGAGAGGACGATCTAGACATTGGAAGACATGTTAAGGTGTTGTGTTCTAGATTTTAGTGGAAATTGGGACAGCTATCTACCTTTGATCGAGTTCTCTTATAATAATAGTTATCAAGCCAGCATTCAAATGGCACCATTTGAGGCTCTTTATGGGAGAATATGCAGGTCACCTATTGGGTGGTTTGAAGTTGGTGAGGTTAAGCTTTTGGGGCCAAATTTGGTACAAAATGCAGTTGAGAAGATTCGCATAATAAGAGAACGTTTATTAGCAGTTCAGAATAGGTAGAAGGCTTATGTTGATAATAGAAGGCGTAACTTAGAGTTTTCAGTGGGTGATCAGGTATTTCTTCGAGTGTCGCCTTTGAAAGGAGTGATGAGGTTTGGAAAAAGAGGCAAGCTTAATCCTCGTTACAATGGTCTATTTGAGATTTTGGACAGAATAGGTGCAGTTGCTTATCGCTTGGCATTGCCACCTGAGTTGTCTATGATTCATCCAATCTTTCACATATCAATGTTGCGCAAATACCTTCCCGGCCCATCTCATGTGCTTGAACCACAAGCCATAGAGCTAATGGAAGATTTATCATTTGAAGAGGAACCAGTGGCTATAGTTGATCGCTAAGTAAAGAAACTACGTTCTAAAGAGATAGCGTCTGTGAAGGTTGTTTGGAAGAATCATTCGGTAGAAGAAGCAACTTGGGAAGTAGAGGACATTATGCGCGACAAATATCTATCTTTGTTTGAGTCTGAAGGTAACTATCACACTTATCACCGTATATGAATTCGAAATTCGGGGAACGAATTTCTTAAGGGGGAGAGAATGTAATGACCAGAAAAAAAGGAAAGGAAAGCACGTGGGGGGCACATGCCCCCACTTAAATTTTCTTTCCCTGTTTCCCCTCCCCTCCTTCGAAGACTCCGTCCCCCTTTCCTTCTTTCATTTTCTTTTATTTCCTTCCAACAAAACCTAAAACCTTCTCTTCTTTTTCCCTTCCTTCTTATTCATCTCTTTCACCTTCTCATCTCTTCTTCTTGCAATCACACACTATCATTAAATCAACTTCTTTCATTTTACTTCATTCTCCTTCTCTACTTTATTTTATTCATTCAAATTTCACTTTTGACAACCCTAAATCATGGAGTTCAACTTAATGAGTGAAGAAAGTGTTCAACTTTTGAGTTCTGGTTATAATTGAGGCTTCAAGGTAACTCTTTGACTCAATAATTAGTTATAACTCAAATTTTTATCATTCCTATACTTGTGGGTATAACAAAATCCGAAATTAGGGTTATTAGGTTAGAAAATTTGGGGCTTTTGTCAAAGTGAGTAAGATTATGTTAATTGACAATATTAGTAGCTCACAAATATTATTATTGTCATATTTCTAGAGTTGTAGAATTATTGGACATCATTTGGTAGCTCGTTTACGCGCTCAGAGTTGCTTCCTGTTCCTTGGAATCAAGTTGTGAGTGGATATTATATCTATAATTATTTTTAAATATATTTTATCAATATTTTTGTTGAATCATTAATTTTGGAGTTTGAAAATATTTTATATTGTGATTTTTGAATTTTTGAAATAAATATTGATTTGTGAAACTTACAATTTTGTAAAAATAAACACGAGACAATATTTATATATTTTGTAAAGCATACATGTTTTCTTATTTGACTTTATTAAATTTTAATTAAATTTAAGTATGCATTCTTATATATATTTTTGATTTAATATGAAAATTTAGTAATATGTTATAATTATTAGAGATTTGTTATAAATGATTTGGTTTGGATTGGTTTGGGAGACTCTGACTAGAAACCGTAGTTAACAGCGGTTATGACGTTAACTTAGATGCATCTAACTTAGACCTCAGCTAGCAGGGCCCAACATGTAGGCCACACGTTGGATCTGTTATACCATACGGGCTCACTAGAGGAAAGGGCTACCCTTAGAGGTGGAGCCGCCCTAGGTGTGTAATATTTGATTTGATTTGACTTCTGGAATGAGAACTCCCATTTCAGTTCATCCTCTTAACTACTTATCTTTTTGTTTGCATAATTAATTAATATAAATTTCTCATCTCTGAAAGGAAATATAATTTTCAAGGTAAACTCTGTATTGTCTCGTGTGGGTTATAGATGTAATGTTTGCTCACTGAGTTGCAAAACTCACCCTATTATATTCCTATGTTTTCAGATACAGGAGTCATTCCCGGTTCTATTCCACCTGCCCCTCAGTAGATCTTAGTCATTTTGGTGAGTCCTTCTTCTTTCCAAGGGCTAAGTAATTATGTAATGGAACCTTTACTCAAAATTTAGATTATGTCAATGCTCCATAGGTCACAGGCAGGATCCTCGTGGGGGTTATGTTATTTTGAATCTTGAATTGTTTAGGTAGTAATTATGATTTGGTTATGTAAGACTTATGGATTTAACTATATACTCTAGGTATCAACTTGATATATATATATATATATATGATGCGTATTTTGGATATGATTGAAATATGTTGTTGTTGTTGTCTTTGGAAATGGATGTTTATTACTGATACAGGAAGTTAATATTTATGATGGTAAGGTCCTAAAAACAGAGGAGATTCTGTCCATTTTTCTAAAAATTTGGTCGTTTGGCTTGTGATAGGCAAAATTGTGATTTACTCTTTTCATAACTTGAACAATTATTAGCAATGGCTCCAAAAACATGGTGCACACTACTATGGTTCACTCACATTCTTCACAACTTCACACAACTAACCAGCAAGTGCATTGGGTCGTCCAAGTAATACCTTACGTGAGTAAGGGTCGATCCCACGGAGATTGTTGGTATGAAGCAAGCTATGGTCATCTTGTAAATCTCAGTTAGGTGAATTCAAATGGTTATAATGGTTTTCGAAAATAATAATAAATAAAGCATAAAATAAAGATAGAGATACTTATGTAAATCATTAGTGGGAATTTCAGATAAGCGCATGAAGATGCTGTGTTCCTTCTGAATCTCTGTTTTCCTACTGCTTTCATCCAATCATTCTTACTCCTTTCTATGGCAAGCTGTATGTAGGGCATCACCGTTGTCAAATGACTACTTCTCATCCTCTCAGTGAAAATAGTCCAAATGCTCTTGTCACAGCACGGCTAATCATCTGTCGGTTCTCGATCATGTTGGAATAGAATCCATTGATTCTTTTGTGTTTGTCACTACGCCCAACAATCGCGAATTTGAAGCTCGTCACAGTCATTCAATCCCTGAATTCTACTCGGAATACCACATACAAGGTTTAGACTTTCCAGATTATCAAGAATGGCCACCAATAATTCTCGCTTATACCATGAAGATTCTGATTAAGGAATCCAAGAGATACACGCCCGATCTAAGGTAGACCGGAAGTGGTTGTCAGTCACGCATTCATAAGGATGGATGATGATGAGTGTCACGGATCATCACATCCATCAGGTTGAAGTGCAGCGAATATCTTAGAATAAGAATAAGCTTGAATTGAATAGAAGAACAGTAGTAATTGCATTAATTCTCGAGGTACAGCAGAGCTCCACACCTTAATCTATGGTGTGTAGAAACTCCACCGTTGAAAATACATAAGTGATGGTCCAGGCATGGTCGAATGGCCAGCCCCCAAGGTCTAAGAACTAAACGTCCAAAGATAGATACCAAGATAAAATTACAATAGTAAAAAGTCCTATTTATACTAGACTAGCTACTAGGGTTTACAGAAATAAGTCTAAGTGCAGAAATCCACTTTCGGGGACCACTTTGGTGTGTGCTTGGGCTGAACTTAAGCTTTACACGTGCAGAGGCTTCTCTTGGAGTTAAACGCCAAGTTGTAACGTGTTTTTGGCGTTTAACTCTGGTTTGTGACGTGTTTTTGGCGTTTTACTCCAGAATGTAGCATGAAACTGGTGTTGAACGCCAATTTGCGTCGTCTAAGCTCAAACAAAGTATGAACTATTATATATTGCTGGAAAGCCCTGGATGTCTAATTTCCAACGCAGTTGAGAGCGCACCATTTAGAGTTTTGTAGCTCCAGAAAATCTATTTCGAGTGCAGGGAGGTCAGAATCCAACAACATCAGCAGTCCTTTTTCAGCCTGAATCAGATTTTTGCTCAGGTCTCTCAATTTCAGCCAGAAAATACCTGAAATCATAGAAAAACACACAAACTCATAGTAAAGTCCAGAAATATGAATTTTGCATAAAAACTAATAAAAACATCCCTAAAAGTAGCTAGATCCTACTAAAAACTACCTAAAAACAATGCCAAAAAGCGTATAAATTATCCGCTCATCACAACACCAAACTTAAATTGTTGCTTGTCCCCAAGCAACTGAAAATAAAATAGGATAAAAAGAAGAGAATATACTATAAATCTCAAAATATCAATGAATATTAGTTCTAATTAGATGAGCGGGACTTGTAGCTTTTTGCTTCTGAACAGTTTTGGCATCTCACTTTATCCTTTGAAGTTCAGAATGATTGGCATCCATAGGAACTCAGAGTTAACATAGCGTTATTGATTCTCCTAGTTAAGTATGTTGATTCTTGAACACAGCTACTTTTATGAGTCTTGGCCGTGGCCCTAAGCACTTTGTTTTCCAGTATTACCACCGGATACATAAATGCCACAGACACATGACTGGGTGAACCTTTTCAGATTGCGACCCAGCTTTGCTAAAGTCCCCAGTTAGAGGTGTCCAGAGCTCTTAAGTACACTCTTTTTACTTTGGATCATGACTTTAACCACTCAGTCTCAAGCTTTTCACTTGGACCTGCATGCCACAAGCACATGGTTAGGGATAGCTTGATTTAGCCGCTTAGGCCTGGATTTTATTTCCTTGGGCCCTCCTATCCATTGATGCTCAAAGTCTTGGATCCTTTTTACCCTTGCCTTTTGGTTTTAAGGGCTATTGGATTTTTTTGCTTGCTTTTTCTTTTTCTTTTATATTCTTTTTTTGCCACTTTTTTTTTGCAAGCTTTTTCTTGCTTCAAGAATCAATTTTATGATTTTTCAGATCATCAACAACATTTCTCTTTTTCATCATTCTTTCAAGAGCCAACAATTTTAACATTCATAAACAACAAGATAAAAAATATGCACTGTTCAAGCATTCATTCAGAAAACAAAAAGTATTGTCACCACATCAATATAATTAAACTAATTTCAAGGATGAATTCGAAACTCATGTACTTCTTGTTCTTTTGTATTAAAAACATTTTTCATTTAAGAAAGGTGAAGGATTCATGGAATTATTCATAGCCTTAAGACATAGTTATTAATTATTAAGGATCATGTAGTAAAGACACAAACATAGGCAAATATGAAGTTCAAAAACCGAAAAATAGAGAGATAAGAACAAGGAAGTTAAGGAATGAGTCCACCTTAGTGATGGTGGCGCCTCCTCCTTGAAGGACCAATGGTGTTCTTGAGCTCCTCTATGTCTCTTTCTTGCCTTTGTTGCTCCTCCCTCATAGCTCTTTGATCTTCTCTAATCTCATGGAGAATGATGGAGTGCTCTTGGTGTTCCACCCTTAATTGGTTCATGTCATGACTCAATCCTTCTAGAGAAGTGTTGAGTTGTTCCCAATAGTTGTTTGGAGGAAAATGCATCCCTTGAGGCACCTCAGGAATTCCTTGATGATGAGCTTCCTTATGCGTCTCTTGAGATCCATGAATGGGCTCTCTTGTTTGCTCCATCCTCTTCTTAGTGATGGACTTGTCCTCTTCAATGAGGATGTCTCCTTCGATGACAACTCCAGCTGAGTAGCATAGATGGCAAATGAGATGAAGAAAAGCCAGCCTTGCCAAGGTGGAGGGCTTTTCGTCTACTTCCTCTCCAATCTTGATGCTATGGATCATGATGGCCCGATCCACAGTTACTTCGGATCGGTTGCTAGTAGGAATGATAGAGCGTTGGATGAACTCCAACTATCCTCTAGCCACAGGCTTAAGATCCAGTCTTCTCAATTGAACCGGCTTGCCTTTTGAGTCTCTTTTCTATTGAGCTCCTTCCACACATATGTCCATGAGGACTTGGTCCAACCTTTGATCAAAGTTGACCCTTCTAGTCTAGGGGCGTGCATCTTCTTGCATCATAGGCAAGTTGAATGCCAACCTTACATTCTCCGGACTGAAATCTAAGCATTTCCCCTGAACTATTGTAAGATAATTCTTTGGGTTCGGGTTCATACTTTGATCATGGTTCCTAGTGATCCATGCATTGGCATAGAACTCTTGAACCATTAAGATTTCGACTTGTTGAATGGGGTTGGTAAGAACTTCCCAACCTCTTCTTTGGATCTCATGTCGGATCTCCGGATACTCATTTTTCTTGAGCATGAAAGGGACCTCGGGGATCACCTTCTTCTTGGCCACAACTTCATAGAAGTGGTCTTGATGGGCTTTTGAGATGAATCTCTCCATCTCTCATGACTCGGAGGTGGAAGTTTTTGTCTTCCCTTTCCTCTTTATAAAGGTTTCTTCGGCTTTAGGTGCCATCAATGGTTATGGAAAAACAAAAAAGCTATGCTTTTACCACACCAAACTTAGAATGTTGCTCGTCCTCGAGCAAAAGAAGAAAGAATAGATGAAGAAGAGAGATGTGTATTCGGCCAAGGGAGATAAGAGAGGGTAGTGATGTGTGAAAATGAAGAAGGATAGATGGGTTTATATAGTGGAGGGAGAGGGTAGTAGGTTTGGTCATTTAGGGTGGGAAAGAGATTTTGAATTTGAAGGTAGGTGGGGTTTATGGGGAAGAGTGGATGGATGTGAGTGGTGAAGAGGTGTTTGGGGAAGAGAGATTCAAGTGATTGGTGAATGGTGAATGGTGTTTGGGAAGAGTGTCATTGGATAGTGTGAAGAAGAGAGAAGGTGAGTTGAGGTATGTGGGAATCCTGAGGGGTCCACAGATCCTGAGGTGATCCTGTGGGGTCCACAGATCCTGAGGTGTCAAGGATGAATCATCCCTATAGCAATTAGGCGTGTAAAACGCCCTCTACCTGCAATCCTGGCGTTTAACGCCAGACTGAAGCTTGTTTCTGGCGTTAAACGCCCAAATGTAGCATGTTTATGGCGTTTAACGCCAGCTTGATGCTTGTTGCTGGCGTTAAACGCCAGCTTTCCTCAGGGTGCAATCCTGGCATTTAAACGCCAAATTGCTGCTTGTTTCTGGCGTTCAACACCAGATTCATGCTCTGTTCTTGCGTTGAACGCCAGTTAGATGCTCCTTACTGGCGTTTAAACGCCAGTAAGCTCTTCCTCCAGGGTGTGCTGTTTCTTCTACTGTTTTTGATTCTGTTTTTAATTTTAGCAATTATTTTGTGACTCCACATGATCATAAACCTAATAAAACATAAAAGAACAATAGAATTATAGATGAATAAAAATTGGGTTGCCTCCCAATGAGCGCTTCTTTAATGTCAATAGCTTGACAGTGAGCTCTCATGGAGCTTCACAAGTTATAAGAGCATTGTTGGGACCTCCCAACACCAAACTTAGAGTTTGAATGTGGAGGTTCAACACCAAACTTAGAGTTTGGTTGTGGCCTCCTAACACCAAACTTAGAGTTTGACTGTGGGGGCTTTGTTTGACTCTGTATTGAGAGAAGCTTTTCATGCTTCCTCTCCATGTTTACAGAAGGATAACCTTGAGCTTTAAACACAAGGTAGTCCCCATTCAATTGAAGGACTAGTTCACCTCTATCAACATCAATCACAGCTCCTGCTGTGGCTAGGAAGGGTCTTCCAAGGATGATGCATTCATCCTCCTCCTTCCCAGTGTCTAGGATTATGAAATCAGCAGGGATGTAAAGGCCTTTAACCTTCACTAACACGTCCTCTACTAATCCATAAGCTTGTTTTATTGACTTGTCTGCCATATCTAATGAGATTCTTGCAGCTTGTACCTCAAAGATCCCAGCTTCTCCATTACAGAGAGTGGCATAAGATTTATACCTGACCCCAGGTCACACAGAGCCTTCTCAAAGGTCATGGTGCCTATGGTACATGGTATTAAGAATTTACCAGGATCTTGTTTCTTTTGAGGTAGAGTTTGCTGAACCCATGTATCTAGTTCACTAATGAGCAAGGGAGGTTCACCTTTCCAAGTCTCATTACCAAACAACTTGGCATTCAGCTTCATGATGGCTCCTAGATATTGAGCAACTTGCTCTCCAGTTACATCTTCATCCTTTTCAGAGGAAGAATAGTTCTCAGAGTTCATGAATGGAAAAAGGAGGTTGAATGGAATCTCTATGATCTCTAGGTGAGCCTCAGATTCCTTAGGTTTCTCAATTTGGAACTCCTTTTTGTTCAGAGGACGTCCCAAGAGGTCTTCCTCACTGGGATTCACATCCTTCTCCTCCTTTGTGCATTCGGCCATATTGGTTATATCAATGGCCTTGCACTCTCTTTTTGGATTCTCTTCTGTATTACTTGGAAGAGTACTAGGAGGAGTTTCAGTGATTTTCTTACTCAGCTGGCCCACTTGTGCCTCCAAATTTCTAATGGAGGACCTTGTTTCACTCATGAAACTTAAAGTGGCCTTAGACAGATCAGAGACTATGTTTGCTAAGTTAAAGGAACTCTGCTCAGAATTCTCTGTCTGTTGCTGAGAAGATGATGGAAAAGACTTGCTACTGCTAAGCCTGTTTCTTCCACCATTATTAAAGCCTTGTTGAGGCTTTTGTTGATCCTTCTATGAGAAATTTGGATGATTTCTCCATGAGAAATTATAGGTATTTCCATAAGGTTCACCCATGTAATTTACCTCTGCCATTGCAGGGTTCTTAGGATCATAAGCTTCTTCTTCAAAAGATGCCTCTTTAGTACTGTTGGATGCATTTTGCCATCCATTTAGACTTTGAGAAATCATGTTGACTTGCTAAGTCAACATTTTGTTCTGAGCCAATATGGCATTCAGAGCATCAATTTCAAGAACTCCCCTCTTCTGAGGTGTCCCATTACTCACAGGATTCCTCTCAGAAGTGTACATGAATTGGTTATTTGTAACCATGTCAATGAGTTCTTGAGCTTCTGCAGGCATTTTCTTTAGGTGAATGGATTCACCTGCAGAATGATCCAGGGACATCTTAGAGAACTCATATAGACCATAATAGAATATATCCAAAATGGTTCACTCTGAAAGCATGTCAGAAGGACACTTTTTGGTCATCTGCTTGTATCTTTCCCAAGCTTCATAGAGGGATTCACCATCTTTTTGTTTGAAGGTCTGAACATCCACTCTAAGCTTGCTCAGCTTTTGAGGAGGAAAGAACTTAGCCAAGAAGGCCGTGACCAGCTTATCCCAAGAGTCCAGGCTATCTTTAGGTTGTGAGTCCAACCATGTTCTAGCTCTGTCTCTTACAGCAAAAGGGAAAAGTATGAGCCTGTAGACTTCAGGATCTACTCCATTAGTCTTAACAGTCTCACAGATCTACAAAAACTCAGTTAAAAACTGATAGGGATCTTCTGATGGAAGTCCATAAAACTTGCAGTTCTATTGCATTAGAGCAACTAGTTGAGGCTTAAGCTCAAAATTGTTTGCTCCAATGGCAGGGATTGAGATGCTTCTTCCATCAAATTTGGAAGTAGGTGTAGTATAATCACCAAGCATCCTCCTTGCATTATTATTTTCGGCTACCATCTCCTCTTCCTTTTCAAAAATTTCTGTAAGGTTGTCTCTGGATTGTTGTAATTTAGCTTCTCTTAGTTTCCTCTTCAAAGCCTTTTCAGTTTCAGGATCTGCTTCAACAAGAATATTCTTGTCCTTGCTCCTGCTCATATGAAAAAGAAGAGAACATAAAATAATAATAGGGATGAGAAAAATTCGAACACAGAGGAGATGAGAGGGTTTGAATTTTTAGATGAAGAGAAGAGTTAGTAAATGAATAAATAAATAGAAAGAGATGAGAGGGAGAGAATTTCAAAAATTAACTAAAATAAAAGAAAAATATTAAAGTTAAAATTCAAAAATTAAGAAAAGGAATAAAATAAAAATTAAAATTTGAAACAATTAGTTAAAAAAAGAATTTTGAAAAAGAGGGAGGTAATTTTCGAAAATTAGAGAGAGGAAAGTAGTTAGGTGGTTTTGAAAAAGATAAGAAATAGTAAAACAAACAAAAAGTCAATTAGTTAGTTGAAAAAGATTTTGAAAATAAATTTTAAAAATTTTCAAAAATAATAAAAAAATAAAAAAGATTTGATTTTTGAAAAAGATTTTGAAAAGATAGGATTTTTTAAAATTGAAATCTTGACTTGACTAACAAGAAACAACTAATTTTAAAATTTTTTGACTAAGTTAACCCAAAGATTTCGAATTTTTGAGTAAAACAAGGAAAAGATATTTTTTATTTTTTAATTTTTTATGATGAGAGAGAAAAACACAAAAATGACTCATAACATGAAAATTATGAATCAAAACACATGATGCATGCAAGAACACTATGAATGTCAAGATGAACACCAAGAACACTTTGAAGATCAAGATGAACATCAAGACTTATTTTTGAAAAATTTTCAAGAAAAGAAAAACATGCAAGACACCAAACTTAGAAATTCTCAATGCTTAGACACTATGAATGCAAAAATGCATATGAAAAACAACAAAAAACACAAAACAAGAAAATATCAAGATCAAACAAGAAGACTTACCAAGAACAACTTGAAGATCATGAAGAACATGCATGAGTTTTCGAAAAATGCACAAATTTTTAAAGACATGCAATTGACACTAAACTTAAAAATTGACACTAGACTCAAACAAGAAACACAAAATATTTTTTTATTTTTATGATTTTATAATATTTTTTGTATTTTTTCGAAAATTATTTTTAGAAAAACGAAAACAAAGAAAGAAAAAAAATTTTGGAAAAATCTTTTGAAAACTTTTTGAAAACAACATAAAGGAAAATTTCCTAATCTGAGCAACAAGATGAACCGTCAGTTGTCCAAACTCAAACAATCCCCGGCAACGGCGCCAAAAACTTGATAGGCAAAATTGTGATTTACTCTTTTCATAACTTGAACAATTCTTAGCAATGGCTCCAAAAACTTGGTGCACACTACTATTGTTCACTCACATTCTTCACAACTTCGCACAACTAACCAGCAAGTGCACTGGGTCGTCCAAGTAATACCTTACATGAGTAAGGGTCGATCCCATGGAGATTGTTGGTATGAAGCAAGCTATGGTCATCTTGTAAATCTCAGTTAGGCGGATTCAAATGGTTATAATGGTTTTCGAAAATAATAATAAATAAAGCATAAAATAAAGATAGAGATACTTATGTAAATCATTAGTGGAAATTTCAGATAAGCGCATGAAGATACTGTGTTCCTTCTGAATCTCTGCTTTCCTACTGCTTTCATCCAATCATTCTTACTCCTTTCTATGGCAAGCTTTATGTAAAGCATCACTGTTGTCAATGGCTACTTCCCATCCTCTCAGTGAAAATGGTCCAAATGCTCTTATCACAGCACGGCTAATCATCTGTCGGTTCTCGATCATGTCAGAATATAATCCATTGATTCTTTTGTGTCTGTCACTACGCCCAACAATCGCGAGTTTGAAGCTCGTCACAGTTATTCAATCCCTGAATCCTACTCGGAATACCACATACAAGGTTTAGACGTTCTGGATTCTCAAGAATGGCCGCCAATAATTCTAGCTTATACCACGAAGATTCTGATTAAGGAATCCAAGAGATACACGCCCGATCTAAGGTAGAACAGAAGTGGTTGTCAGTCACGCGTTCATAAGGATGGATGATGATGAGTGTCATGGATCATCACATCCATCACGTTGAAGTGCAGCGAATATCTTAGAATAAGAATAAGCTTGAATTGAATAGAAGAACAGTAGTAATTGCATTAATTCTCGAGGTACAGCAGAGCTCCACACCTTAATCTATGGTGTGTAGAAACTCCACCGTTGAAAATACATAAGTGATGGTCCAGGCATGGCCGAATGGCCAGCCCCCAAGGTCTAAGAACTAAACATCCAAAGATAGATACCTGATGAGCGGATAATTTATACGCTTTTTGGCATTGTTTTTAGGTAGTTTTTAGTAAGTTCAAGCTACTTTTAGGGATGTTTTCATTAGTTTTTATGTTAAATTCACATTTCTGGACTTTAATATGAGTTTGTGTGTTTTTCTGTGATTTCAGGTAATTTCTGGCTGAAATTGAGGGACTTGAGCAAAACTCTGAAAAAGGCTGACAAAAGGACTGCTGATGCTGTTGGAATCTGACCTCCCTGCACTCGAAATGGATTTTCTGGAGCTACAGAACTCCAAATAGCGCGCTCTCAACGGCGTTGAAAAGTAGACATCCAAAGCTTTCCAGAAATATATAATAGTTCATACTTTAGTCGGAAATTGATGACGTAACTTGGCGTTGAACGCCAAGTACATGCTGCTGTCTGGAGTTAAACGCCAGAAACACGTCATGATCTGGAGTTGAACGCCCAAAACACGTTATAACTTGGCGTTCAACTCCAAGAAAAGCCTCAGCTCGTGGATAGATCAAGCTCAGCCCAAACATACACCAAGTGGGCCCCGGAAGTGGATTTATGCATCAATTACTTACTCATGTAAACCCTAGTAGCTAGTTTAGTATAAATAAGACTTTTTACTAGTGTATTAGTCATCTTTTGGCCATTCGGTCTTTTGATCATTCAGGGGGCTGGCCTCTCGGCCATGCCTAAACCTTTCACTTATGTATTTTCAACGGTGGAGTTTCTACACACCATAGATTAAGGGTGTGGAGCTCTGCTGTGCCTCAAGTTTCAATACAATTACTATTATCTTCTATTCAATTCTCTTTTATTCTTATTCCAAGATATACGTTGCACTTCAACTTGATGAATGTGATGATTCGTGACACTCATCATCATTCTCACCTATGAACGCACGTGACTGACAACCACTTCCGTTCTACCTTAGGCCGGGCGCATATCTCTTAGATTCCCCAACAGAATCTTCGTGGTATAAGCTAGATAGATGGTGGCATTCATGGGAATCCGGAAAGTCTAACCTTGTCTGTGGTATTTCGAGTAAGATTCCGATATTGAATGATTGTGACGAGCTTCAAACTCCTGAAGGCTGGGCGTTAGTGACAGACGCAAAAGAATCAAGGGATTCTATTCCAACCTGATTGAGAACCGACAGATGATTAGCCGTGCTGTGACAGAGCATAGGACCATTTTCACTGAGAGGATGGGATGTAACCATTGACAACGGTGATGCCCTACATACAGCTTGCCATGGAAAGGAGTAAGAAGGATTGGATGAATGTAATAAGAAAGTATAAATTCGAGAGGAGCACAGCATCTCCATACGCCTATCTGAAATTCCCACCATTAATTTACATAAGTATTTCTATCTTAGTTTATTTATCTTTATTTTCTATTTATTCTATTAATCAAATTTAAACCAATAATCCAATTATACTTGAATCCGCCTGACTGAGATTTACAAGGTGACCATAGCTTGCTTCATACCAACAATCTCTGTGGGATCGACCCTTACTCACGTAAGGTATTACTTGGACGACCCAGTACACTTGCTGGCTAGTTGAACGGAGTTGTGTCCACACATAGCAAAGAGCTATAATAATGATTCCATACAACAACAAAGAATACTATATTGATGCGATCACAATTTCGTCCACCAATACCAAGATGAAATTACAATAGTAAAAAGTCCTATTTATACTAGACTAGCTACTAGGGTTTACAAAAATAAGTCTAAGTGCAGAAATCCACTTTCAGGGCCCACTTTAGTGTGTGGTTGGGCTGAGCTTGAACTTTACACATGCAGAGGCTTCTCTTGGAGTTAAACACCAAGTTGTAACATGTTTTTGGCGTTTAACTCTAGTTTGTGACGTGTTTCTGGTGTTTTACTCCAGAATACAGCATGGAACTGGCGTTGAACACCAGTTTGCATCATCTAAGCTCAAACAAAGTATGATCTATTATATATTTCTGGAAAGCCCTAGATGTCTAATTTCCAACGCAGTTGAGAGCGTGCCATTTGGAGTTCTGTAGCTCCAGAAAATCTTTTTTGAGTGCAGAGAGGTCAGAATCCAACAACATCAGCAGTCATTTTTCAGCTTGAATCAGATTTTTGCTCAAGTCCCTCAATTTCAGCCAGAAAATACCTGAAATCATAGAAAAACACAGAAACTCATAGTAAAGTCCAAAAATATAAATTTTGCATAGAAACTAATAAAAACATCCCTAAAAGTAGCTAGATCCTACTAAAAACTACCTAAAAACAATGCCAAAAAGCGTATAAATTATCCGCTCATCAGCTTGCTGAGGGACTTGTCCCTTGAGTGCCAGAGCTTGGTTTGGGTCATGACAGGCTTGGTTCAAACTCATCATGTAATTATTGATTTCATCAACAATATGCAGTGTGGGTGCAAGTATGGCCCGATCTTGAATGTTAGATAGATAGTTTGTCCCATCAAACAAATCCGGATATATTGCTTTATAAATAGCTACGATGGGGTCATCCCAATCCTTTATCATGATATCATCCGGGATTTTGACTTTGTCAACACCATCCTTCTGAGTGCCATAGTTCCCATCACCGATCTTTAGAATCCATTCTGCAAATTCCCTTAAGTCTTCTATTTTTTCATCATCATGTGTAGCTTTCAGACGCATGTTCTTTGACAAAGTAAGTAACTTGCAGCTCTCCCAAATGTAAGATAAATTTATCGTTTTATGTACAATATCTTTCCTTCTACCTTTGGGAATAACAGGAAGTATCTGCCGAAAATCCCCACCGAATACAATTGTCTTTCCTCCGAATGGCTGATTTTGACTATTTGGATATTAAACCTCAAGATATCCCTCATTTTCCTATCAAGCGCCTCAATGCAATGTTTATTAACCATAGGAGTTTCATCCCATATTATTAACCGAGTCTTTATTATCAACTCAGCCAATGCACCGCCTTGCTTTATGTTGCATGTTGAAAATTCATCAAGGTTTAGTCAGATTGCAAAACGTGAGTGTGCTGTCCTACCACCTGGTAACAATGAGGATGCTATCCCGCTTGATGCAACCGTGATAACAATCTTCCCTTTTGATCTAATTGCAGCGGCTAGTGTCTTCCAGACAAATGTCTTTCCAGTCCCACCGTATCCATATAGGAAGAAGACCCTCCCTTTCCCATTATTCATGGCTTCCATAATTTGTTCATATAATGATCTTTGTTCTTCTGTTAGTTGTTGCAGATATGTTGTGTGTTCCACCGCTAGATTGCGTCTATCATATCGAAGTTCATCGTGAATCAGTCTATTAATCCCAGTGTGCCTCAAAAGCAGATTAGATGTTTCCGTGTTTGGGTATGGCATAGAATGGTAATCTCTTAAGCTTTTGTTGTAAGCCTTCAATAAGTCCTCAATTTCAATTAGAATCAATTCCTGCAGCTCTTCATCTGTTACTTGTAAACCTGCATTGGAATTAAAAGGTTGTGATCAGCTGAAACTATGATAACACTATCAACTTACGTGCATGCCACTATTTCAGAAACAGCATGGATGTCTATTACTATATTGGATTTTTCATATACATCAAATTACTATTTATACATCAAATGTGTGTGTTGTTGTGTGGTTATAGCAATGATATATAACTGTTTGTTTGTTGATGTGATTTTCCAAATAGAATTTCTCGAAAAAAATTAATAGTCTTTGTTCTTTGAAACACATGTTAATTTATTTTAAAAGTTTTGTATTTTAGTATGTTGATGTCATGAATATGGTTGAACAACATTCTTAATAGTAATAAATTGTTATTAGGTATGAGGATTAGGTGTTGATTTATAATAAATATACTTGAATCATATGCTCATACAAATCAATTTGTTACAACATAAGGTTTTTGATGAAGATATCCTGCAAGTTATTTTGTATGTACATTTTTTGATTTGTTTTGGTTAGTTAGTCTTCCCATAGCTATTATACAATGGAGTAAATGCTGTAGTTTTTATAACATGATGTATTTCTTCAAGCTCCTATCTATCATGTGCTCTAGTGTATTTTTCTTGTAACTAATTCTCACTACTATTATTGTGCATGCTATTAGACTCTGTAAAATATCCAATTTTCAACACATGTTGACAGGTACATCTAATGGGATGGATTTGGGTAAAGCTAGAATATTGTATCCATAATAGGGACAATTGTGCAAGGCTTTTCATTGATACAACCACATCTGACCATTTCAGACTATATTTCATTAGAAGGATCATCCAAATTTCAGAACAAAGAATTTCAGAGGTAATACATCCTTCCATAACTATAACTACTAAACATTGTATTGTATTTTCATTCAAACCAACCAACACGGATTTATAGTCATTTAATTGCACAAAACAATTGCATATATATTGTGCATATAACTTGAACATAACTGGTCAATGAGACCTCAAAAGTCACTAATGTTAAAATGCTTAAAATTAAATTGTGTATAGATCTAATGTTTGGTTTTCTAAAGGAGTGAAAAAATTTCTTACATGTTTAGGATATTCAAAAAATGTAAGAATACTAACTCAACTATGTATAGGATATTCAAAAAATATAAGAATGCTAACTCAATTAAGTAAATCTCCGTTCTTGTACTGATTAAGACTAAGTAGTGCTTATGGTGTGAATGTTATAGTTATGATGGTGTGGTGAAGTTGTAGTTTCTAGAACACCGTGTTTCCTTTTAACAAATCATGGGAATTTAGATGTACTTGATTTATGCAAAAAGATTACCGGTCAAAGTCATGTTAGCAATTTAAGGTTACCTTGATTATCGAAAATTCTTCTTTGCATGTGCACAATGTCATCGGACAACAACTTCTATGTATTTTCCCACACATGCTCAGGCCTTGCCATTGAATTAGATGATAGTAACGTCGCATACAGTTTTCTTAAGTATTCTCCTAATCTCCAATGGCTAGCTTCATTAATTGCTTCAATATATTCTTTGTCGTCATCCAATAGACCTTGTGCAAAACATACGTCTCTAAATGACGGATATACAACCGCATCAACTATTCTAATCTCTTCGTAGGACGTAGGTCCCCTAACAAATTTAAGTAGCAACCTCAAGTAACAGATTTCACCCGATCCTAGAGAAACGAAGAAAATTCTCCCAATGACGGAGTGTGACTTGCGTGGGAACTACTTCCGTGGTTGAGGCTTCCACACAAACTTGGTTGAAAACTCGACATATGTTAGGTTGCGCGCTTCTGGATATTTTTTATTTGCCTTAAATCATCCTATGAACATAGACTCTTTCACTGAAGCTTTTCTAGCAACATCATCTAGGGTTTCATGATCTTCAAAGACCACAGGTTGCTCATCAGGTAAATGAAAACCTAGCCTAACCACCAAAGGGTCTCTATAGTGGATGTTGTAGCCAAAAATCCTCCAAGCTGCCTCACATGGTGAGATGTACCTACAATCGTAGTACATGCTCACTTCATCGCATTCATCATCTTCTGCATCTCCTGTAGCACTCTTGTAAAATAAAGCTGTCACTCGATCATGTCCTTTGTTCACATATTTGAACAAATATTTTATAGATCTTGATTGGTTGCACCACTCAATGTTGATGTGTGCTCCATATCTTAATAACAACTCCCTATTATGTGGGATAACATATCGATTGTCAAGATCGACACCTGATTTATTGATTATTCTACCATCTTTCCTTCGTCTATAAATTGGATAGCCATCCTCATCAACAGTTGTACTTTCAACAAATTTCTTTGAAAAATAGCGTATGCATTTGCCGTTATTCATGCACGGTGAATCTTTTCGAACACTACCACATGGTCCATGCATCATGTGATTTCCAACAGCTTCATAGTACACTGGATCTTTTTCTTTGTTTGGTATTTCAGCACTGATAATTCGGTCTATGTCTTCGCCTGTTGGATATCTATCATCTCGGTGAAGGAATAACAAAAGTGGGCATGCGGCAATCCTTGTTTTTGAAATTCAATAGTATAAACCACTGTAAAAGTAAAAAAAATTACTATTAGTCTGACAATTTTTTTCGGGCTAAAATAAAACTGATTGGGTATATTTGAACACAATTAATAAAACTAATCAATTACCTGCGATGACACTTCCAAACATCTTGTTAGTTCTTATGTCTTTTATGAGTCGGTCCAACTTAACTTTGAAAGCTCTACAAACCATCTCTGGTTGGTCTTCTGCATTTAACTCTCTAGTCTTGAGAAAGTCATCTAGCTCTGGCCACTTAGGATTACATGTAAATGTTAGGAAGAGGTCTGGATACCCCCATAACTCTACATATTGTCATTGCATCCTGATAGTTTTGTATCATATACCTTGGACCTCCTATAAATGATGATGGTAAGATAATACACTTCCCACGTGATGATGGCGTTGTCTCTCCATTCAAAACTGCTTCTGTTATACCTTTGTGCATCTTGCACCAAAACTTGTCTTGTTTAAGGCGAATAAAGTTAAGTCTAGAAGACTCAATCATCGAGTAAGCATCGACCACAAATTGTTGGAATAATCTCCTTGAATAGAGTAATGGAGACCCATCTGCATATCTTTCTTGTATCCTATATGCAAAAAAATCTTTCATTGATACATCATGTCTTCCTTTGGCAGACTCACTGCAATTCTTGTTAAGGGGTATATCTACCTTGTATCCGTCTTCTCCATATGGGAACAATAGAGGATATTGCAAACCCAAATATGTTGGATTAAGTTGGTTTATACGTTGTAATCTACCACTCTGAGTCTCAACCACAATGTCTCTATCATTTTTATCTGGATCAAAATCCCCAACAATTAATGCAGCAACTTCATTTGCAGAGGGTAGATTGTGCCTTTTACCATCCTTACCTCTTTTGCACATTAATCTCAACTTCACTTTTGATCTAGGCTCAGCTGCTATGGATTTCCTAACCATTCAAAATACCTTAACCAAAACATTATGCTCATCTAGCATACTTTTCAATGCTCTAACAATATCCTCATGTATTATTCTCTTTTCTTCACAATTGTTTTCTAAAATATTTTGTTAAAAGTATCATGCTAATTTACAAAAAAAAGGTTAATTTAATACTGTACCTTATGACAGACATACGATTTTGTATCTCATTATTAGTGTCAAAAATATACAACTGTGCAAATTTCGCAATATTCCCCTCTGGTGGAATGAGACTTCCCATCAAAAGATAATTTTCTCCACATAATATAAAGGTTGGCGGCGCTCTTGTAGTTTTTATACTTTGATCAATTTTTGCACCAATTGATGTGAATTGAAACATACTATTGTAACTTCTAATATTCTCACAGAAGTGTTTGCTCTTCGTATCATTTCCGTATAACAAATCATACAACACATTAGGAGCATTTTGTAATGGTGGTATTTTCACTTGTCCTCCACGACAACAATTCGTGTATTTTGGATCATCAGTGTTGTAATGTTTCTAAGTTCTTTCATCATACCAGAATAAAGCATGATAGTATTCACATGCATATGATGCATCTCCTATGTGCCAATATTCTAAAAATCTTGTAATCATCATTGACAATTCCAGTTTATATCATTATATGTCTAGTATCATTAATAATGTTATCATCACCATACCTTCGTTATTTCCACTTTGTACTTTACTTGGTTGTTTCCTTCTCACTATGCCACTCGTAGGTGTGGCTGATTACGAAAAAATCTTCAGTGTATCGTCTTTAATCACATTCTATAATCTTATGCTAGAGATCAGAAAAGAAGTAATACAAAATTCTTCGTGCATCTTAAGATTCTTTATTCCTAAATAGGTGTATTTTACATTGAATAAAAAATTGTACCAGGTGTCATCCTACCATGAGCATGTGAGCTAACTTCTGTAATACCATCATTTGTTGCATTTGAGATTATGATTTTTGTCATAGTTAGTTGAGTCCCCTGGATATGTTCTCTGCCTGTATAATCCAAAAAATGTACAATAAATGCTATCTCTCTTCACATTAAGGACATAAAAACTGCGTTCCCAAAATATATATTCTTGGTTACAAATAAGTAAGAATTCTATGTTAACTTTTTGACCACAAATATATTCCATTCCTGAATATAAGGTCTTTTCTTTTTGTGAGTAGATTATACCTAATATTTTGAAACTTAATTTGGAAAAACTATTATAAATAATTCACTCCTTTTACCACTAAAAGTTATTTTGCTAATAATATGTGCAGCACTTAATGCAAAAAGAGTTAGATCTAGTGGAAACTATACCTGGCGACATTACAATAGTATTTAGACTTATTTCTTGTCGGTTGTCTTTTGAATGTCTGAATCGATGATGAGATTGTACTTTTATTGATGGTGTAACTTTGAGTGCTATCATTGTGCTTCTTTATCATCTGGTCTCCATTTGCATTGAAATTAATCATGTTGGTATGTTGTTCTTGTAGATCAGCAATACATTGCTCTGCATATTTGCAAAAAGTATTGGTAATCATGGCATAATTCAAAAGCCTTGTTGATCACTACTATTGAAGGTACCTTTGTTAAACGGTAATGCAGAACTAATGAAATCTTGTCTTGCTCCCATTCCTGACTTAAAACTTGTCGCTCTTCCATCAGCCTTCCTATTGTTAGTTAAAGGTGACAACCTGCTTGCTTGGTCATGTTTATCTACAAATGGCAACATCCTCTAGTTAGTTAATTTAGATTATGCTAAAAACTAAACATAATGTCTTTTCTTTTTCTGAGTCAATAATAGCTAAAGTTTTTAAACTTTACTTGGTAAAACTATTTACAATAACCTTATACATAGTTCGACAATGATAATCATGGGTGATAATAGCATGAGCAACAATTAAATATATAGAAATTAGTTCTACTGAAAACCATACCTGGTGATATTACAGTAGTAGTTATTCCTTGTAATGCTTGCCTTTTGAATTGCTGATTCGATGTCTGTGGTTTCAATGTGCACTTCCTTTTTCTTTTGTCATTCAGAATACTTTTTCTCTTGCATCTTGCATCTGCAGTGAATGATTGTTCCATATTCAGTGTGTCTGGTTGGCGGTTTCTTTATTGTAGTTTTCATGAACTTCTACATATCTAGGTTACCTTTTAGAATCTTTTGTGTCATATTTCTATATGCCTCATCTTTGTCATATTCCTTTTATGTTTTCTTTAATTGGGTAGACCTGGTAGCACATGACTACACTATCTAAATGGTGTTATTCCCTTACTTACATATAACACAAATTTTTTTTGCCTTTAATAGTGTAATTAGTGATATCTAAAATATGTATCAGCGTCCCCCTTTTATCTTCTAAGTACAAAAATTAGCCACCCTTTTATTTTCTAACTACAAAAATTAGCCAACGATGAAGGCTCCAAAAAGTAATGGGTTAATGTAGACTTTGTGTATACTTGGTTGGAGAATCTTAGATATGTTATACTTCATAATATAATCAAATGTGTCCACTCATTTGGTTTGTTACAATCGTTGTCATTATATATATACACGTTTTTATTATTTCTTTTTGAAAATGTATTATCTTTGGATGCATGGTGTCTATCTTTGTGTCTCCCAAAATATATTAAGTTGTGCACCTTAAATTTTATTTAATTTTTCATAATTTATTTGTTTTTCACAATCAATTTATTTGAGTACACCTATAAGATGTATAAATTGTCACCGCATATACACTTAATACTTGATAACCATCCAATTAACTTAACTACTAATTATGAACATGCATAATGCATATATACTATGTGTTTTTAGTGAATGTTCGAGACTACTCAGACTTTGTGATTGTTTAGGACTTATTATTAGTTAATCCTACAGCTAATGTTTGAATATTTTATACACATGTGCATGATTTGGTTTAGTATACTACATTCGGTGTTAACTATGTATTTGTTTAGTAAATAAAGATTAAAGCACATAACATTTACATTAATAAAAAATACATTGCATCATCTCATTTCATTCTGGATAAAAACAAAGATTTTTCACTCTAAACATGCTGTCAAAACACAGTAGCAAAAAATCCTAATTTCAAACTCCTTGAGATCGAAACCCTAAACACACAATAATAGAACATTAAAAACTGTTTGCAATCCTAAAACATACTCTAGACAAAATATACTGATATAATTCCTAAGTGAAATAAAAAGCTCATCCGAGTGCAAAATGGAAGTTTCAACATAGACAATCTCTTGCCAAACACGATGCAGAATGTGTGCTCTTATAGCTGACTTCCATTTGATCTTAGATATAACAATCTTAGTTCTCTCCGCATCTCCCTCCAATCCGCTCCGGGACTCTAGTTTAGATACAATGTCCATTCCAACAAACATTGTTGGATTGTATGGAATCCCAAGACCAGAAAGTTTGATCATCTTCTCCCACTCTATCTTGCCCTGCCCATTGCTTTGAATTCCCCAAACGACAACAGTTCTTGTGTAACCCAGATTCTTGTAGGAAATGAAAGCAACACTGTCGTTAAAGTTTGTTAATGAGTAATAAGTGGACTTTGCACCATCCTGAACTTCCGCCTCGTAAGCCAACTACTGTCGCAGATCAAATGTTATGATTGACGTTGGATCTGTCAGGCTAAGTTCATCCCATCCAATCCAGTAAACGACACCATTATTCACAACAGACTTAGGATCTATCTTTTTCACGTTACTCTCAAAGCTACCTGAATCTTTCCAGTTAGCGTCCCATGAATTATATAGCGTCCATGACATACTCTTCCTTTGCAACTGCTTTTTGTTTATGTGCAATATACGATACTCCATGCTATCGTACGTGTAACCAAGAGCGTAGAGTGATATATCGTGGGCCCGATATTTCCTTGCCTCATCAAGAACAAACTTCATCCTTCAGGTGAGCGGATTCTATATTAGAAGACAGCAATTAAGTCCACCCTGAGAGAACCTCAAACAAATAACACTGTGATCTGACCTAACCAATGAGTAGAAGCCAAACTTATTAATGGCTACTGGTATGGAATGTTGGTGCTTTGCTCCAGATTCGACATGTGCCCTAACAAACCATTGAGAGTTTTGGTCGGAAGGTGGATATCCAATCCCAACGATCAGATCCCATTTTCTGGCCTTGTTCTCCTTCTAATTCTGCTTAATAAACATTGGGGTTGATAAGTGGAAGTTCCATGCCTTACTCAGTGTCTTGCATTTACCAACAGTCTTTGGGTCAGCTTTAACAAAGATCTTCCATAGGAGATCATCCACAATGTGTGGTAACTCTACCCTTCTAGGCAATATATTACTCACCTTTGAAACTAAATGGAGAAGTGTTTGAGATATGCTGTTTGGTAAACAGTTGATGTGTTTGTCCATGCCTTTTTCCATTTTCTATCAACATGTATTTATAAAGCTAGCTCTTTGTGCCTTTTTGCTAATGTAGACTCCAACTTCATTTTGTGTTTAGTTTCAATAGCAATATGGATATCTAAATGTCTTATTATCTCATGATCATTATTTTAGACTTAAATAATTTGTCCTTTTTGCTTTCACAAATGTGTACATATCTTTTAGTGTGTTACGGTATACATGTTTAGCTTATCGAGAAATTATGAAATATCTTTTTTAATTTTTTATTTTTTTTCAGGTGTAATTGTAATATATTTACTGAAAAACTTTCTAGTGGATTTGGCCAAGCACTGGCTTAGAAATGTTAAGCTCTTTTCAACGATAGTTGCCACCTGAGCGGTTCCTAATAGGCCATGAACATGATCCGGTAATTGAAGCTTATTTTTCCCATATTTTATTTTTATTCTTGTTATTTCCTCTCTTTTCTTAATATATTTAAAAAAATCATCCGACGTGTCTTTTTTTTTCCAGATCTACCTTTTACATAATATAAATAACCACCTCACACATATCTGCATTACCCTTCATTGCTATTCTCAATGAGGCTTAGATGATTTATTTATTCATGAAATACTATTTTCATTTGTGATATTTTTACATCATTATTCACTGACCTAACCTTCTTCATGATAGCATTTTCTGGGATTGGGACACCAACCCAAAAGTTTGAGATTTAACCACACAAAAATATCTTTAGTATGATAGTTGTTTCATCATATGTATATCTGCCTCATAGCTATCAAGATTGCTATTCTCAATGAGGATTATATTATTTATTTATTTTTTAAAAAAATATTTTCATTGCCATAAGTCACTTATATGTGGGCTTATTCACATGCTACTCCCAGACCTGTGCATAATGAAACACGCTAATTGCATTGTAAATTTCCTAATTTCTCATTGCAACTTAAAATGGCCATGTATTCTTTTTACCAATCTATATTTTATTTTTTAAAAAATTTTTGATTCATATCGTCTGATATATCTTGTTTTCTTTTCAGTTTTTTCTTTTGCATTATATTAGTAATCCTATTCTAAGCATCACACACAACTGTTGTACCCCATAATCCCATATATTTGTAACACATTGGAACTTACACATAAACTTTGACTTTTTTCATACACGGCTTTTTCCTTATTTATTATGAATAGACCTTTTTACCTAGTAGATTAATGTGTTATCCTTTGGATTTATTATTTCCTAAGTCAAGTTGTTTGACCATCCAGACAACATATCGTTTGTGTGAACAATACGAAATATCATTTCACTTACCATGTTAATGAAATTTATTTATTCAAGACAGTTGTATATTTCCAAGTTCTATAACATCCCATATTTAGTTAAATACATTTCTTGGCCTATTACTATATACATTAGCATTAGCATTTTGAATGCAATTTACCTGCTTTTAGTCTGTTTACATAATCGATGACTTTTGGGTTGATGAAATTTTTTGAAATATTGACCTAACCTTCTCCATAATCGCATTTTTTGGTGTTGGAACACCAACCAAAAAGTATCAGATTTAACCACACAAAAATATCTTTAGTATCATAGGCATTTCATCCTATGTATATCAACCTCATAGCTAGCAGCATTGCTATTCTCAATGAGGATTATCTTCTATATTCACTCTTTAAAAAAAATATCTTCATTGCTTTAAGTTACTTATATGTGAGCCTAAAAAATTGCTTCTCTCGGACCAATGTCATAGGCGTTTTATCGTATGTATCTCAACCTCATAGCTATCAAGATTACTATTCTGAATGAGGATTATCTTCTATATTCATTCTTTAAAAAGCTATTTTCATTGTCATAAGTTACTTATATGTGGGCTTAAAAACATGCTACTCTTGGACTTCTGCATAATGAAACACATTGACTGCATTGTAAACTTCCTAATTTTTCATTCCAAACTTCCTAATTTCTCATTGCAACTTGATATGTCCATATATTATTTTCACAAAAATATATTAATATCATTCGACTATGCATTTGTCAATATTTAGAAAAAGCAAAAAAAGACTTTCATGCATCCGGTAGTTTACCACATACCATTCATGGATACTGGTCATTCAAACCAATTTTGACTACACATATATTGTAGCTTTGACCTTGCAATGTACTGCTTTATCATAGACGTGCTTGAATATTAATAATCTCACTATTTATTCATGATATTATGAGTCTTTATTTTGGTCCTAATAAAATCTATTTTCCAAATACTTCTTTCTTGAATTTGATTTTTTCTTCATTTTTAACGTAATGATTCGTAAATTTTTCTTCAAGATTTTTTGGGATATCATCCATATAGATCTGTCATACCTAGTAAACATAATTATACTGACATCTGTGCATCTAAGAAGAAGACCTTACTTTTATCAAGATTTTGTATAACTTTTTTTTCTTCACATTTTCTTTTAACGCTCAAAAAACTAAGTCATATTTTGTCTTACTATTATTACAATTGGTCTTATCAATATCTTTGATTTATTAAACTTCAACTGGAAGCTTTACCATGAAATTTTCCTACTTATTGATGTCCACCTAATTGTAAATACCTCTCTCATACAATCTGATATAGTAAAATTATTTACTTACAAATTGTAAACAAAAATATAGCTGTGATATTTTTATTCAATTGTATTCTCTTTTTTTAATATACTAAAATAATCCGACTCTCGTTTTCTTTTCATATCTAACTTTTAAATAATATAAGTAACCCTATTCTAAACCTCCCACGGATCTGCATTATCTCTCATTACTATTCTCAATTAAGCTTATATTATTTATTTATTCATGAAATACTATTTTTCATTGAGTGATACATTTACATCATAATTTACTCTCTCTTTTTAAAAAACTTGAAAATAATATGGTCTGATATATTTTGTTTTTCTTTTCAGCTTTTTCTTTTGCATTATATTAGTAACCCTATTTTAAACATCACACAGAATTGTCTTACTCCTTATATTTGTGACACATTGGGACTTATAAATAAACTTTGACCTTTTTCATACATGGTTCTTTCATCGTTCATTATGATTTTATGAATAGACCTTTTTACCTAGTAGATCAATAGTGTTATCATTTGGATTTATTCCTCTCTAAGTCAAAATGTTTGACCATCCAAACAAATTATGTGTGCGTGAACAACACGGAATATCATCTCACTTACCATGTTAATAAAATTCATTGATTTAAGACAGTTGTGTATTCCGAAGTTCTATAACATCCTATATTTAGTTAAATACATTTTCTAGCCTATTACTACATACCTTAGCATTAGCAGTCTGAATGTAATTTACCTACATTTAGTTTGTTTTCATGATCGATGGCTTTTGAGTTGATGAAAGTTTTTGAAATACTCACCTAACCTTCTCCATGATAGCATTTTTCGACATTGGGACACCAACCCAAAAGCTTGAGATTTAACCACACAAAAATATCTTTAGTATGATTGTTGTTTCATCATATGTGCCTCATAGTTATCAAGATTGTTATTCTCAATGAGGATTATATTCTTTATTTGTTCTTTTAAAAAATATTTTTATTGCCATAAGTCACTTATATGTGGGCTTATTCACATACTACTTGTAGACCTCTGCATAATGAAACACGCTGGCTGAAAAGTACAAAACTTCCTAATTTCTCATTGTAATTTAATATGTTCATGTATTCTTTTCACCAATCTATATTAATGAATACTATTTCAAGACCATGCATTTTTCAATATTTAGAAAAGCAAAAAAGACATTCATGCATTCTGTAATTCAATACACACTATTCACGAATACTGGTCATGTGTACTAATTTTGACTATACTTATATTATAGCCTTGACATTGTAATGTACTACTTTATCATAGACGGATTTAAATATTAATAATGTCACTATTTATTTATGATATTATTAGTATTTCTTTTTGTCCTAATAAAATATCTTTTTCAAAATAGTTTTTTCTTTAATTTGATTTTTTCTTCATCTTTTATGCAATGATTCGTGATTTTTTCTTTAAGATTTTTTGGGATATCATCCATATAGATTTGTCACTTCTAGTAAAACTAATTATACTGACATCTGTCCATTTAAAATAAAGACCCTAGTTTTATCAAGATTTTGTATAACTTTCTTTTCTTCACATTTGCTTTTGACATTCAAAAACCTAAGCTATGTTTTGTGTTACTATTACTGCAGTTGATGTTGTCAATCCTTTTTATTTATTTAACTTTGAATTAGTCATATACAGGTTTACCATGGAGTTTTCCTAGTTTGATGCCCACGGAATTGTAAATACCTATCTTTTACTATCTGGTGTAGTAGAATTCTTTATCATTGCATATTAACTTAGAAAGTTAAATAAGTCTTTCAATTATAGATAGAGAGACAACGTAATGTTGATAAATTCAAATTAGAACATGGCTAGCATATGCATAGAAAATGTAATAAGTCTTTCAATTATAGATAGAGAGATAACGTAATGTTGATAAATTCAAATTAGAACATGGCTAGCATATGCCACATAGTACTACGATATAGTTCAAGGAAATTTTCACAAAATAACCCACATACTACTACTACATAGTTCAAGTAATTATCATCAAAGAAGTTAACAACATAGTCTTGGATAAATCTTGCACATCATTATACTCACTAGTTAACTTTCCTTGTCAATTAACTGAATCTTCTGTTTTTTCCCAACTCTCTTACTGAAACGATTAGTGGAAATTGACCTTCTTCTTTATGTTGGAGCAAGTTTTTCGCAGCATCGTTTATCTCACTGGAAGCACTTTTAGCTGGAGTCTTACACTTGCCACTTGACACGCTATCTTCAAGGCCATCCTATACATAATTGACTCTCATTAGTCAATTATTCACAATACAAAAGTGATTTATGGATGACCAATAAAATGAAAAAGTTTAACATATATTTTTACCATGCTAAAATGAGGATCAGTATCAATTTTAAGGTTGACAATATTGCCTGACATATCCACTGAGTTGCTGTAGCCACTTTCCTGCCCGAGTAACATACACATATCTGTTTACATACTATGCTTACCAATTCATAATGTAAATGTCAAATTCTAATACAATATTTAATGTGTACAAAGAGACCATACTGTGATGTTTGTGGATAGATTGGTCTGCATTTTCTTGGGCATGTTCTTTTCCACAAGCTCCTCATCATCGCATACCTTGCTAACCATGTAAATTTGATCGTATTGCTTGATGTTTGCCATTTTAACATTTATCTTGAATAGTGCCTTCTTATCCATGATATTATCGAGGGTGGGGGGTATTCTTCATCACCAACCTTTACGTAAAGGATAATTTATGATGAGTTTAGCCTTACATACATAAAAAATTAAAGGTGATTATACATAATTTAATAATTTGAAAAGTTACCTCCTCATCCATAACTTTTTCAGCATTTTTCCAACTAATTGTGTTGTTTCATTGTCCCACAATAACAAAGTCATGCTCCCTATTCCATCACATACTTTCACCTCAAGTTTGTACCTATTATTACGTGAAAAATAAATTGGTTTTATTAGTGATAATAGGAAGCATTGAAAAATTTGTCGACAGTTATCAAACTCCATAGTTTATTATTTCACATACCTAATGGCGGCACATCCATGTGTGTGTCCACACTTAGTGCATTCATATCTTTCTCCAATAGGAGTGTCAATTTTTTTTGGGCACCTCTTACATGACTTGTAGTACCAATCGCTCTTGCTTGCATTTATAGAGACTACAGTTGCAGCAATCTAGACAGGAGCTTCCTGACAATTGGCATCCATTTGAAAAATGAACTTAGATACAATCCATTCACATAACCGTAATATTTACTAATAAAACTATACCTGATAATATTGCAGCAATATTTGAACTTAGTCATAGTTAATAATAGCATGAGCAACACTTACGTAAAGTAGAAATTAGTTCTACTAAAAGCTATACCTGGTAATATTACAACAGTATTTGAACTTATCCCTTGTAATGGTGCTTTGAACTTATCCCTTGTAATGGTGCTCTTCCGAATAGTTGCCTTTATAGTTTCTTAGCAGTATTTGAACTTAGTCATGGCTAATAATAGCATGAGCAACACTTACATAAAGTAGAAATTAGTTCTGCTAAAAATATTACAGTAGTATTTGAACTTATCCCTTGTAATGGTTTTCTTCCGAGTGGTTACCTTTATAGTTTCTTACTATTTAATTAAAACAACAATTGACTACCTGTGTATTTTTTTATCAACACAATTTGTCTATGAGCTTTAAAAGTCATAGTACACTGTATATATCTTGTTTTCTTAATTAACACATCTTATCATATCATGGGCAATTTATTAACATCAGTATTTGTCTATATCAATAGATAATGCACCGTGTTAATGAATAGCTAGATTTAACGAGACATGGAGAGGGTCACCTCAGAAGAGTTCAAAACTTCTTCGATGGTCTTTGCAACTACATATCCCTGGTTCAGATCCTCAACACCTGACCACCGGCCTTGCGAAGATACTTGACTGATCCTGGGAGAACTAGATGGTGCACCACATAACATCCTACAAAAATCCACGATATCAATTTAGGCAAAATTATTAAACCATGTCGTGTTACTTTAACATGCATGACTACAAATAATAAAAAACACATGTTATGTATAAGGGTACCTGCTTCTAAACACAACAACTTCTTTAATTTCAGGGTCAAAATGCAGCTTTGATAAATAAAAATGGCTCTGCATCGACGTGGTACCTATTTCACAACATCGAGATTAGTTATAATTTGTATATTATAACTTGTAAAGTACATCTTGTGTTAGGATAAGTTGTCAGCTTCTCAAATTTATTAACTCTTATCATTCCACCTATGTGCTTTAAAGTATTGAAACACCACAATGGCTCTACTCTCCCATCTTCAATATGAGGGAGAATGTGGTCCACCAGGTCACAAAACAAAATACAGTTAATACGGTTGTTCCTGACATTTTGATGAACACCAACACATGGTATATTACTCTCCATAAAATCTAAATAGTTAAAATGTAAAAATATATTAAATTTTTTTCACAACATACTCTAAGTCTTAAAGGATTACCACCAAACGCTTGGTCTCCATCCCTTTGCTAGTAATCAAATTCCTTGGGTCTTCCTTTCCAACAACTTCAGCTACTAAATCTGTGTTTCATTTTAACATGGACATACCACATGTTAGTTCTTTTACAATGAATGAGCAAGTATGAATTTGATTTAAGAGAAAAGAAACTTCTCACCGAATAGTTCAGAGTCGTCGACCTTCTCAGCTGTCAAGAGCTCTGCAATGGACTTAAGGTGCCATACGACCAAAGGAAAACTTGGGTTTTGGACATGATTCACAATTGTCCTATGGGTAAAAACCAAGATCCACTTAAAGTGGCTCGTCTTCTTATTTTTGCCGTGCAGAACAACAAAGTTGCTCATGGTGTACATTTGAAACTCAGTTATGACATGATTCCATTTCTTAACAATAGCCGTAGGAACTGAGGCATGCATCCTTGACCCCTGCAATTTTCCCAAATAACATGTTAGAGATTTGCTTTTTGTCTGATCTTGAAAAATGTTGCATCTTTAATGGTCTCTACTTGGCGTGTTTGGTAGAATGTAACGATTTTTTGTATTTCTCTTTGAAGAAAGGTGTTTGCTATTTTTTGAATTTCTTTTTGAGACATGCTGGGACGTAAGCGTGTAGATTGATTTCTGGAAACCTTGCTTTGTTACTGCCCCCAAAAGATGCCCCAAGACTTTGGTTTGAGTCTTGGGGTTTTCCTTTTTTCTTGTTCCATCGCCTGAGAAGTATTGACCGAGTTGTTTTTCTCCCTTTGTCCGAGATGTTTGCGGTAACCCCATCTTCTTTTCTTACATGTAGGGTTAGTTGGCCTCATGTCTTCTCGCAATAACATTGTAGAGATGTCTTCCAGAGTTCCCGAAGGGATGTCCGATTGGCTGGACTCCCTTGTTTTGTGTGTGTTTCTATCGTGGATGCTGAGTTTTGCACAGAGCTGAGGAAGCGCTATAGGATTTGTGGTAACAATGCCCGTGAGGAGGATTACGAGCTTGTCGCTCCTGATTCTGATGAGAGAGTTTGTTTTCTGACTTTCATTGAGAGGGAGTGTCCATTCTTCTATGCCTATGAATACTTCTTCAGTCAGTTGAACGTTACTTTTCCTTTTACTGCTTTCGATACCGACCTGTTGTGGTCGTGTAATATTGCCCATCCCAGCTTCACCCCAATTCCTGGGGTTTTATCAAAATTTTTCAACTTCTCTGGCGTGAATTAAATGTAACACCTTCCCAGACTCTTTTCCTTTATTTGTTTATTTCTGTCAAGCCTGGCGGTTCTTCAAAAAGAAAGCTTCCTGGGTTTCATTCAGGTCCGCCCAGGGCCACAAAGTTTTTGCTATGTATGATGAGTCCTTTAAGGACTTCAAGAATTACTTCTTTAAGGTTCGTGCTGTCGAGGGGGCCCGCCCCTTTTTTCTTGATGAAAATGATGAACCTTCTTTCCCTCTAGAGTGGTAAAGGGATGTGAGAGTGTCTCGCTATACCTGGGAGATGCTTGATGATGTTGAGCGTGCCTTTGTTGTTGTTCTTGAGGATCTATGGGGGAAACCACCCCATCTTGATACAAAAAGGTTTTTGAACGACCCGTCTTTGGTTCAGACTGTTTTGGGTACTTGTCTGACTTGTCTCTTATACTTGTTTCTTAATTTTTTCTTCCTCTTGTTGTGACTATAACTCTTTGCTGTGATTAATTCTGTATTTGCAGAGATGTCAAAGAACAACGATTCCATGAAGGCCTTTAAAAAGGCAAAGAAGGCAACTGCTGCTCTGAACATCTCGGCAAAAGTGGTCGGCGAGGGATCTTCTCAGGTCCCAGTGAAGCTTCCTGTGCCGAGTTCTCCCGGGCCGAGGAAAGCAATTCCTACTCCTCGGTTTCGTCAGGTCGATCCTCCACAGACTTCTGCCGTTGCTTCTGGTGTTCCTCCCTTAAAAAAGCAAAAAATATCCGAGCCCTTTAACCTGGATACCCCGGATTTCGATGCTATTGAGTTTGTTGACCAGCAAATTGCCCCCTATGGTGGGCTCTCCATGGACGACGTGTCTCTTCTTCAGCATCTGGATTTTATCACCAAAAACAGTGTGAAAATGGCACATATGGATGCGGCTATTTTCCGAACAGTTCAGGGGATCTCGATTCATGCCACAAAATCCTTCATGGAGGAGGCCAAATCAGAATTTGATCGGATCAAGGGTCTGAAGGATGAGTTGGAGGTGAAATTGGCGAAGGTAGAGAAGGAGCTGGAGGGTGAGAAGGCCAGCTCTATTGCTCTGGCTGCTTCTTTGAAGTTGGATGAGGACATGGCGTTGAAGCATAAGGATAGCTATGTCTCAGCTTATAGGGAATTAATGCATCTCCGGGATGATTTGGAAACTGCTCAAGTTAACTATGCCGAGCTTCAGGGTCACCTTGTGGGCAGCGTAACTGCCGCCTCCGAGAACTTGATGGAGCAGTTCTGGATTGTTGCTCCTGATGCCGACTTGACTCTCGTCAGCCTGGACAATGTTGTGAGGGATGGTAAAATAGTCCCTGATGACCAGGATGATGATGATGCTGACCCTCCTCCAGTGCCTTCTCTTAAAGTGTCGGCCTCCTCGGTTCCTCCCGTTACGTCTGATCCGGATTGCCAGATTCTGAACCGGGATGATGGGACTGTAGATGCTGTGCCCCTTCAGACTCGTCCTCCTTCTCCCCGTACTGATGCTGCCGGGAAGGCTCCCGATCTTAGCTGATCTTCTTTCTGAGTATTTGTGTAAATAGCCTGATTTGTGGGCTTTTGAACTTGTTTATTATTTTGTTTAACTGCTGACGCTTTTTAGTTGTCTACCTGGCAACTTTTATTTTGAAAAACAAAAGTAGCTTTCTGAGGTTGATTTTGGTGGCCTCTTGAGGTTTTATCATACTATGCTTTTATTGTGCTTTAACATGGTATCTGTTAAAATCTTGCTGCTTGGCCTCTTCAGATTGCTTTCGTACTTATTGTTTGTAGCTTGGATCCTTTTGAGGCCGTGACTGTGGGGGGCCCGACTTGTTTCTCGGTTTCCTCGCTTTTGTTCGTATTTTTAGTGCCTCAAAACCGATTTCTTTATGTTGGTCCCCTTCTAAGTTATTTTTGTAATCCTCTTTTTTTGGACCATTGTTAGGCCTCTTTCAGGGATTACTTTTATAACTTATCTTCGTAGGAGACCGACTTCGTTAGGTCGATCTATTCTAAGTTGTTTTTGTAATCCTCTTTTTTGGACCATTGTTAGGTCTCTTTCAGGGATTACTTCTACAACTTGTCTTTGTAGGAGACCGACTTCATTAGGTCGATCTCTTCTAAGTTGTTTTTCTAATCCTCTTTTTTGGACCATTGTTAGGTCTCTTTCAGGGATTACTTCTACAACTTGTCTTTGTAGGAGACTGACTTCATTAGGTCGATCTCTTCTAAGTTGTTTTTGTAATCCTCTTTCTTGGAACTTTGTTAGGTCTCTTTCAGGGATTACTTCTACAACTTGTCTTTGTAAGAGACCGACTTCCTTAGGTCGATCTCTTCTAAGTTGTTTTTGTAATCCTCTTTTTTGGACCTTTGTTAGGTCTCTTTCAGGGATTACTTTTACAACTTGTCTTTGTAGGAGAACTTCATTAGGTCGATCTCTTCTAAGTTGTTTTTGTAATCCTCTTTCTTGGACCTTTGTTAGGTCTCTTTCAGGGATTACTTCTACAACTTGTCTTTGTAGGAGACCGACTTCCTTAGGTCGATCTCTTCTAAGTTGTTTTTGTAATCCTCTTTTTTGGACCTTTGTTAGGTCTCTTTCAGGGATTACTTTTACAACTTGTCTTTGTAGGAGACCGACTTCGTTAGGTCGATCTCTTCTAAGTTGTTTTTGTAATCCTCTTTTTTGGACCATTGTTAGGTCTCTTTCAGGGATTACTTCTACAACTTGTCTTTATAGGAGACCGACTTCCTTAGGTCGATCTCTTCTAAGTTGTTTTTGTAATCCTCTTTTTTGGACCTTTGTTAGGTCTCTTTCAGGGATTACTTTTACAACTTGTCTTTGTAGGAGACCGACTTCGTTAGGTCGATCTCTTCTAAGTTGTTTTTGTAATCCTCTTTCTTGGACCTTTGTTAGGTCTCTTTCAGGGATTACTTCTATAACTTGTCTTTGTAGGAGACCGACTTCCTTAGGTCGATCTCTTCTAAGTTATTTTTGTAATCCTCTTTTTTGGACCTTTTTTAGGTCTCTTTCAGGGATTACTTTTACAACTTGTCTTTGTAGGAGACCGACTTCGTTAGGTCGATCTCTTCTAAGTTGTTTTTGTAATCCTCTTTTTTGGACCATTGTTAGGTCTCTTTCAGGGATTACTTCTATAACTTGTCTTTGTAGGAGACCGACTTCATTAGGTCGATCTCTTCTAAGTTATAGCAATTCCTCTTTAATAGGGTTGGCCAAACCTCTTTCCAGGGATTTGCTGATAACTTGGGTTGACTTGGTCCAATTTTTTTTATCGGCCAGTCTTTTTAAGTTATTATATAGCAATCCATAAGACCTCGTCAGGTTCTTTTTTGGGATCACTTTCGATAACTTCTTGTATTATTCTGTGTTCATCTTTGTCGATTTGTAGATGGTGGTTTCTGTCCCGGTTTGATCGATCTTTAGGTGAATCGCGTTTTCACCTTTGTCGGTCGATCATTCCTATCGAGATCATACAGTGAATCTGTTCTTCACTTTCTGTCGATCTGTTGCTTTATAATTGGACGATGAAGGCTTCAGATTAATGCGTCTTGGGAATTTGTAGAATATCTGAAATGTATTTTATTTAAAGGAAGTGCAAATATATATATATAGGCGGGGGTTTTTCGTACCCTTAAGTCTCAATCTTGACGCCTCATTAAAAAACCTTTTCAGGAAAAAGAGTGCATCTTGAGATCTTTTACCTTTCCTAGCTATAATACCTTCTTAGGTTACAGGCGTGCCATGATCTGGGGAGTTCTCGTCCCTCGAGTTTGGACATTTTGTAGTAGCCCTTCCCAAGTACTTCTGTGACTCGGTAGGGTCCTTTCCAGTTAGCTGCCAGCTTTCCTTCTCCGGGTCGAGTTGTTTCAATATCATTTCGGATTAAGATGAGATCATTCTCCGTGAAATTTCTTGGCACTACCTTTTGATTATACCTGGAAGCCATTCGCCGCTTTAGTGCTTCTTCTCTGATCCGAGCTCTTTCTTGGATTTCTAGAAGTAGGTCGAGCTCTTATCTTTGGAGTTGAGAATTGGTTTGTTCATTGTAGTGGACTACTCGGGGAGATCCTTCCTCGACCTCTATTGGAATCATTGCCTCCACTCCATATGCTAGTCGGAATGGTGATTCATTCGTAGTGGAATGGGGGGGGTTGTCCGATACGCCCATAGGACTTGTGGAAGTTCCTCGGCCCAAGCCCCCTTTGCTTCTTGCAGCCTCCGCTTCAACCCGGCCAATATAACTTTGTTGGCCGCTTCGGCTTGTCCATTGGCTTGGGGATGTTCGACGGAGGTAAACTGGTGTTTTATATTTAAGTCGGCCACTAATTTTCTGAAGCCTGTATCTGTGAATTGGGTGCCATTGTCTGTGGTGATAGAGTATGGGACCCCGAATCTTGTAACAATGTTCCTATATAGGAATTTCTGGCTTCTTTGAGTAGTGGCATTGGCTAGGGGTTTTGCCTCGATCCATTTCGTGAAATAGTCTACCCCTACTATGAGGAATTTTACTTGTCCCGATCCCTGTGGGAAGGGTCCGAAAAGATCGAGTCCCCATTTTGCAAATGGCCAGGGTGAGGTCACGCTAATGAGTTTTTCCGGCGGGGCGATGTGAAATTTGGCATGCTTCTGACATGGTGGACATGTCTTTACAAATTCTGTAGCTTCCTTTTGTAGAGTTGGCCAATAGAATCCCGCCTGGAGTACCTTTTTGGTGAGAGCTTGCGCTCCGAGATGATTACCACAAATGCCGCTGTGCACTTCCTCCAAGACTTCCTTTGTGTTGGTAGTCGGTACGTATTTTAACAAAGGTGTTGAGATCCCTCTTTTGTATAGTGTGTTGTTTATGATAGTGTAGTACTGTACCTCCCTTTTTAACCTCTTTGCCTCCTTTTCATCTATAGGGAGAGCTTTCTATTTTGAGGTAGTTAATTATGGGGGTCATCCATCCTTGATCCCGACCTGTTATGGTTAGGATTTTTTCTTCTTTCGATATTGATGGGTTCTGCAGTATTTCCTGGATGGGGCTTCTATTATTGCCCCCTGGTTTGGTGCTGGCTAGCTTTGAGAGTGCGTCAGCTCGGGCATTTTGCTCGCGGGGTATGTGGCAGATCCTATATTCCTCGAGTTGTCCGAACTGTTCTTTGGTTTTATCCAAATATTTTTTCATGGTAGGATCTTTGGCTTGGTAGCTTCCTGTTATTTGTGAGATAATGACTTGTGAGTCACTGTAGATGTTGAGTTTCTGAGCTCCAACTTTCCTAGCCAGCTTCAAACTAGCTAATAATGCTTCGTATTCAGCCTAGTTGTTTGAGGCTGGGAATCCAAATTTGAGGGAAAGCTCAAGTTGGGTTCCTTGGTTGCTTTCGATTATCACTCCTGCACCGCTTCCGGCTTTATTTGAGGAACCGTCCACGTATAGACTCCATTCTATGGGGATCTCCGGGGTGTCTATGAATTCTGCGATGAAGTCGGCTAGGTATTGTGATTTGATGGCTGTCTGCGCCTCGTACTAGAGGTCAAACTCGGACAACTCGATTGCCCACTGTAGGATTCTTCCTGCTAGATCTGTTTTCTGCAATATCCCTTTTATGGGTTGGTTGGTCCAAACTTTAATGGTATGCACTTGGAAGTATGGGCGAAGTCGTCGGGATGTGAATATCAGAGCGTAGGCAAACTTCTCTATTTTCTGGTAGTTCAGCTCTGACCCCTGTAGTGCTTTACTAATAAAGTAGACGGGTTGTTGTCCCCCTTGGTCTTCTCTAATTAGTGTTGAGGCTATTGCCCGACTTCCTACTGCGAGGTACAATATGAGTGGTTCTCCCTCTTGTGGGCGAGATAGGATAGGTGGCTGTCCCAAGAATTCTTTGAAGTCTCAGAAGGCTTGTTCACATTCCGTTGTCCACTCGAAGTTCTTTCCCCTCCTTAAGGTAGCGTGGAAGGGGAGGGATCTTATTGCTGACCCTGCTAGGAATCTGGACAAGGCCGCCAATCTTTCATTGAGTTGTTGTACCTCTTTGACGCAGGTTGGACTCTTCATGTTGAGTATGGCCTGGCATTTATCTGGATTTGCCTCGATTCCTCTTTGTGTGAGCATGAAGCCCAAGAATTTACCTGCTTCCACTGCGAAGGTGCATTTAGCCGGGTTGAGTCGCATGCCATGCTTCCGTATGGTGTCGAACACTTGAACCAAGTCGGTCAGTAATGTTTCTTCGCTTTGTGTCTTTATCAACATGTCATCCACATAGACCTCCATGATTTTTTTGATGTGGTCTGAGAAGACTTTATTCATTAGCCTTTGATAAGTGGCTCCCGCGTTCTTAAGGCCGAAAGGCATTACGATGTAGCAATAATTTGCTTTTGGTGAGAGAAACCAGGTTTTTTCTTGATCCGGTGGATACATTGGGATCTGATTGTACCCTGAGTATGTGTCCACGAATGAGAGATACTTATATCTCGATGAGGCATCTACTAGAGCGTCGATGCTTGGGAGTGGATAAGGGTCTTTTGGGCAGGCTTTGTTGAGGTCGGTGTAGTCGGTGCACATTCGCCACTTCCCATTTGACTTTCTCACCAAGACGACATTTGCTAGCCATAGTGGGTATTTAACTTCTCTTATGAACCCTGCCTCTAGTAGTGCTTGTACTTGTTCTTCTACAGCCTGAGACCGTTCTGGCCCGAGTTTTCTTCGTCTTTGTTGTACCGGCCGGGATCCCGGAAGATTGCCAATTTGTGGCTCATTAGTTCGGGATCTATGCCTGGCATGTCGCCAGCTTTCCATGCGAAGAGATCAACATTATCTCGTAGGAACCGTATTAGTGATTCCTTTGCATTTCCTTTCAGAATCGTGCCAATATTAGTTGTTTTATTCGAGGTATCTCCGATCTGGACTCTTTCTATTTCTCCTTCGGGTCGTGGGCGGAGTTCTTCTCGTCTCTGAACTCCGCCGAGTTTGATTATGTGGAACTCTCCTCCTTCGCCTCGGAGGTTTAGACTTTCGTTATAACAGCGACGCACCATCTTTTGATCTGCTTTTATTGTAGATATCCCTTCTGCAGTTGGGAATTTCATACATAGATGTGGAGTTGAAACTATTGCGCCGAGTTGATTTAACGTTGTCCGACCTATTATGGCATTGTAGGCTGAGCTTACGTCGACCACGATATAGTCTATCTTGATTGTTCTGGATTGGTTCCCCTTTCCGAAGGTTGTATGTAACGATACTTATCCCAGTGGCTGTACTGGGGTATCCCCAAGTCCGAACAGGCTGTTCGGGTATGCTTTTAGCTCTTTTTCTTCTAAGCCGAGCTTGTTGAAGGCAGTTTTGAATAAGATGTTGGCAGAGCTTCCTTGGTCAATTAATGTACGGTGGAGGTTAGCGTTTGCCAATATGATTGTGATGACCATGGGGTCGTCGTGTCCTGGGATGATTCCGGATGCATCTTCTTTGGTAAACGTGATTGCTGGGATGTCTGGTGCCTCATTCTTTCCTTCGACATGGTATACTTCTTTGAGGTGTCACTTGCGAGATGATTTGGAGATTTCTCCTCCAGCAAATCCGTCGTGTATCACGTGGACGTGTCTCTCCGGCGTGCGGGGTGATCGTTCAGACCGTCCGACATCTTCATCCCTTCTTCTTTTTCTTGGTTCTTCGTCCCGATTGGCCAAGAACCGATCTAGTTTTCCTTCCCTTACTAATTTCTCTATGATGTTTTTCAAGTCAAAGAATTCATTGGTGGAATGTCCTCGGATTCGATGATACTCACAGTATTCGTTTCGATTTCCCCCTCCCCTTTTGCCTTTGAGTGGCCGGGCTAGGGGTATTTTTTCCGTATGGCAGACTTCTTTGTAAACATCTACCAAGGATACTCTAAGAGGGGTGTAGTTATGATATTTTTTTATTTTCTCCCCGGAGCGATCTTCCTTTTTCTTGGATTCTTTATCTTTGTCTCGGTAGGCAAAACTGAACCTCGAGGCTTCCCCGAGTCGAGAATTCTCCTCCATGTTGATGTACTTCTGCGCCCATTCTTGTACTTCGTCTAGGGATGCTGGGTACTTTTTTGATATAGATTGGCTAAATGGTCCTTCTCGTAGGCCATTTACGAGGCCCATGATGGCAGCTTCTGTTGGTAGACTTTGTATGTCCATGCATGTTTTGTTGAATCTTTCCATATAATTACGAAGACTCTCTCGATCTCCTTGCTTGATTCCTAGTAGGCTGGGTGCGTGTTTGGCTTTGTCCTTTTGTATGGAAAATCTGGCCAGGAACTTTTTGGCCAGGTCGTCAAAACTTGATATGGATTTTGGAGGTAGGTTGTCGAACCATCTAATGGCTGTTTTGGTAAGGGTTGTTGGAAAGGCTTTGCAGCGAACCGCGTCCGAGGCATCAGTGAGGTACATTCTACTTCTGAAATTGCTAAGATGATGGTTGGGGTCCGAGGTGCCGTCGTATAGGGTCATATCCAGAAGTTTGAAGTCCTTTGGGATTTTGGTCTTCATAATTTCCCTGGTGAATGGATCTTGCTCCTTGTGAGAGCTGTCCTCTGGAGTGGATCGAGTAGCTTTGGTTTTGAGATCGGCTTCGAGTTTTAGGAGCTTATCTTCTAACTCTCGGCGTCGCCTGATCTCTCAGTGTAGATCTTCTTCTTTTTCGCGTTAATGTTGAGCCTCTTTCTCAAGTTGCTTTAATCGATCCTGAAGCGCCTCTATCACTCCTGGGTTTGATGAATTTTTGTCTCCGTTAGGCTCCGGAGTATCTTTGAGTATAGCATCCATGTTCTTGTGCGGTGTTCTATCTTCCAAACCTAAGTCGTGGTCGTTGTCATGGTCGTCCTCCATGGTGTTGGGATGACTTCCAGGTTCCCCGACAACGGTGCCAATGTTCCGAGGGTTACCTGAAACTGTAGGTCGATCTCGTCCGAGATCTTCTGTGCGGATCGGAGCTGTTGTGTCCGACTTGTTGGACTGGGTGATGGTGTTGATCCTTCGTCCCCGGAGGGTGGGGGGTACCTGCAAGGGACTCCAATGCTTAAGTTAGTAAGGGTATTAAGCATGTAGTGAGTAGAATCAGAGTATGAGTTATACCTGGGTGCTCCAGTGTATTTATAATGGTGAGAGGTGACCTTCTTTGGATAAGATAAGTTAGTTATCTTATCTTATCTTATCTTTTGTCGAGGTCAGCTTATCTTCCATGGAACCGCCCTTATCTCTATAGGCTTGGGCTGCCTTTGGATCGGGGTCGTATTCCTTGAGTTGGGCCCTTCTTTGGGCTTTCTTGTCGATTTGGCCGAGTTCTTTACGAAGAAGTCGGTCCACTTGACCGAAAGAGGTCGGTCGCTTTGCTACTGATCATCCCGGCTCGGACAGCTCGACCCAGGGTATGAACAATGTTAAATACAGTATTTGTTAACAATGTTCCAGATGTAGCGTTAAAGAATAACTAATAATAGAAAACCCATTTTAGTTAGTTAGCATACCTTGCTATCTTGAAGTACCATTTCAATGGAGAAAATCTCCTTCTGGTTAAACTTGCTAGGAACTTCCTATTTTCTAACGATATATGCCTTAAAGTTCCATGCTTGCTTTTTCGCATTCACATCAGCAAAGAAATCATATATTTCTCCCATTGGGTCTAAGATTTTGCTGGAGAAACTTTGAAAGGGAAGCACACTAACTTTTAGTGAGGAAATATGACCGGATGTGAAGTATTTTATATAGAGATTTATATATAAAGAGACAGCAATAAGGATACGTGTTGATTGGAGAAAAACAAAAAATAGTAGAAAAGAGGACAGGTAAGATATCTGGATGGGGGTTATTGTTTGGCTACTTATCTTTAAATATTATAAAAATAGATAGATTGATCTTGTTTTGAGACTGATTTTAGTGGACAGGTATCGAGTAAATAGCTGTTCCACTTGTCGAGAGCTTAGACATCCACTAGTTACGTATTATATATAAGAAGATTAAGATGGTACAAGTTTTTCAATTCCAACTCAAAATTTCTTGAATCTTTTTCACTAGGTTTCTTTTCAGAATAATATCGTCAAACTTCTTTCAATGCGCCATAAGAAAAGTCTTCAAACAATCTGTTTCACAAAGAACATCGCAAAAATCATATTTCCATGCAAAGATTAAACTCGTCCAAATAACATAAAGTTCAACCTGAAAATTACTAGTTTTTTCTAACTTCACAAAGTAACCTTTTACCCAACAACCATCCGAGTTACAAATAAGACAACAAAAATCCATTGATCCACTAAGAGGAATCTGACTAATATCACAATTTACTTTAATCGAATTTATAGATGGAAGGACCCAAGAAAAATAGAGTGAAGGAAGAGATAAAGAGATGTGCATAATCATAATAACCACTTTGCTGGCAACCCACCCATCATTAGAGTTAAAAATATCATTATTTCTATCCCTCTAAATCCACCAAAAGGTTAAATAAAATAAAAAGTATTTCTTTAGTTGGGATCTCACTTAAGTCCATTCTTCAAGTAGGAAAAGAAAAATATATACCCAAAAAAGTCTAATTTTTTTACTTTAGTACAGTTTCTGAGACAATAAAAAAGTGATTCAGAAATTTATTTGCATCTATGATAGATATCAAACGTGGTAAAACTACCATAAAACCTAAACTCAGCACTAAAAACCCCATCATGAAGACAAAATTAAATCAAGAACTTGTAATTTTTTTGGCACTTATAGTCTCCAAATCCAAAGCCAATTGTCAAGCTCATCCCAGCCAACCTTCCTCTTAAAAAGCCAAGTATAATCACTGCTAACTGAATAGAAATTAGAAGCAATGCACTCCAAACCCAACCCAATCTCTCGCCGACTTGCAAATCAGGATTATATCTCTTCAAACTCTCTAATCTTACGAGGAATAGCAGTGACAATATTAGCAAAATTTTCACTCTCTTACATTATTAATGGTCAAATTAGTATTAAAAATGTGCACAAAAGACAATTCCTCGGCAATTTGACCTTCAAGCATCCACTTCTCAAACCAAAGGATTGAGTTGGTGATCGATAAACCAAGAAAAATCATCCTTTAAGGCAACAAAAGATTTACATATGGTTTTTTATATATGAGATGCTGAAACCGGAAAAGAACCATCAAATACTTCCCCTTCGCACAGATATTTTGCTTTTAATAAAGTTGTATATCCAAGCAAAATACTTAGGTCTATTTGAGAAGCTTTAAAAATATCTTTTTTTATCTTTTGACTTATTGAAAAGTAGTAATATTAATGTCTGGTGTAATTTTCAAAACTAAATTGCAGCTTTCTAAGAAGTTATTTAGGAGCTTATAGAGAAGTTAAAAAAATGACTTCTCTCATAATACTACTACTTTTTACCATATTTCTATAAAATAAGCACTTTTAGAAGTAAAAATTCAAACATAAAATAACTTATTTATAAACTACTTTTAATATAATCATTTATTATTTAAGTTATTTTTTTAAAAAGAACTTAATTAAGCTGTTTACTTAAACTGGGTTAATCAAGTTCAACCAAGTTGTTATGACAACTTTTCAAATCACGCGCCTTCTTCTTCTTCTAAATTCACGCACGTATGTTCTTCTTCTTCTCCTCCTCATCCTCCTCCTTCTTCTTCCAAATTCGCACACGCATGTTCTTCTTCTTCTTCCCCTTCTTCTTCTTCTTCCCAATGTTACATCTTCTTCTTTTTCTTTTCCTTTTTTGTTATCGTCATCACCAATAACACCAACATTTTGCTAACATCTTTATTAGTTTTGATTTTCTCTGATGTCATCATTAAATAATTTCGGTTCATTTGGGTGTTAATTGAGGTTCACTTGATACTACTGATAAGTATTGACCAAATTTTTTATTCTTTAAATAATTTCAGTTTATTTCTTAGTTTAATTGAGGTTCATTTTGATCTAAAAATAAATTCGATATGTTTTTGTTAATAATTGAGTCTTTTTAACTGTTTGTTCAAATCTGAATTAATTTCGGTTCATTTGTGTACTAATTGAGGTTCACTTGCTGCTGTTGATAAGTGTTGACCAAATTTTTTAGCAAAGAAGAATAAAATTATTCATTATCACTTTATTCAATGGCATTCCATTCTATTCCATTAGTTCAGTTTTGAACAAGCAGTCAAAAAAATTCAATCATAAAAAACAAATACATGAAATTCATTTTTGGACCAAATGAACCTCAAATAAACTAACAAATGAACCGAAATTACTTAAGGAATAAAAAATTTGGTCAAAACTTAACAGCAGCATCAACTGAACCTCAATTAACACACAAATGAACCAAAATTAGTTCATTTTGAACAAGCAGTCAAAAAGACTCAATCATCAACAAAAACACATAGAATTTATTGCTGAATCCAAATGAATCGCAATTAAACTAAGAAATGAACCGAAATTACTTAAGAAATAAAAAATTTAGTCAATATTTATCAGCAACATCAAGTGAACCTCAATTAATTCACAGATGAACCGAAATTAGTTCAATTTTGAACAAATAGTAAAAAAGACTCAATCATCAACAAAAACGCATTGAATTTATTTTTGAATCCAAATGAACCTCAATTAAAAGGAGAAAAAAAATGCAGCAACAATAACAATAATAAAAAAAATGATAATTGAGAAAAAACACACAAATAAAAAGAAGGAAGAATGCGAAGAATAAGAAGAAGGAGGAATGCAAACACAAAGAAGAAGTAATGCGAAGAAGAAAAAGGAAGAACACGAAGACGAAAACGAAGAAGCGTTATTGAAATATGTGTGTGTACACCTGGTGTAATAAAAGTGATTTTTATTGAGTTTGAGTCTACTTAATTAGACTTGGGTACAAAAATACTTGGATATATAGTTAGACTGTTTTGCTTTTATGAGACCCACCCAAGACTTGTCTTCAGAGTGCAAGTATGTAAGATATGTTAACTGTTATGTGCTTATAATCCGAATATTATATGGAATCTAAACTGACAAAATATTGCATAAAAGAAACCAATCAACTTTTGAAACAAATATTCTATTTAGATTCTGTACAAGGAATTCTGGATTGGCCAAATAGACAAATACATCTTTGTAAAAATGATACTTACAACTCACTGCTTAGTTTTTAAAAAGTGGATATGTTAGTCCTTAATAAAATATAAAATAGAACTGATAAGTTTGAAATGGGATGTGGAATATGATTAGTGATAGAAGTTAGTTAAGAACAAATTAGTTCATTATTTTTTAAAGTTTATATGATTTAACTTGTCATTTGTAAAAATTTAAAAAGACCAAAAAACAAAACATTGGGGGATTAGATTTTCCTTTTATTTTACTTGGGACTAATGTCTGAATTTTAAAGGGTTAATGACCGTCCTGTCAATTTCATATTTTTTTTTTTCATTATACTTATCCGATACAAAAATCTTTAACGACCATAGTTTAATTTTTCCCTTTTATCTATTTAGTGCTTGTTTTGGGAGGTGAAACAAAATGGAAATTCATTTACTCTCCATGGAGTCAGCACCCACTAACAAAGGGAGGTACCAGTCTTAATGATAAATTTGAAATTACGATATTGTCCAAATGTGGATATTGGCTCCTTGCCTAAATTCACACAGATAAACTTGATTCCTTGTGTAAAGGTCATTCCATTACCTCCCAAAAAAAAAAATTGAAAAAGACAGAAAAGGCTTGTCAAAATGCTGGTCAAGAACCCACTAAAATGGTTTGCTTGATTCATATTACAATTTTAATTTTGTGATGGTAAACATGAAGTAGTTCCACAAACTAGTAAGCCCCCATTACTAGCAACTGAGCTATTGAATGTGGGTTGTTCTAGAACATTTTAAAGAACAAAAAGTTTACTTTGTCTGCTGCCTACCATCAGGGATTGCAAATAGCACAATTGGCTTGGATGCCCTAATGAAGGGTGCGTCACACCTGAAATAGCCTTTCCTCTCCAACTGCAATATATCTCCCCGCTGAAGGTTTCGCATATTGGAGTCTCCATAAGCTAGAGTCTCCTTTTTGGTACATGGGTTAATCACATCCATGAAATCCTCCCCTTCTTCGAGCTACATCGAGGGAAAAAAAAGTCAATAATACAAATTCACAGCAAAGCAGACATTACAAAGTTTTGCAAGATAAAAAGCAAGACACAATAAAAATAAGATTTAATTACTTTTTTTTCCATTCAATTAGATCCCTACACTACTTTTAATTTTTTAATTAAGTGTTTACCAATGTAGAAAATGTTGGAGTTAACAAAATATTTCACCACAAATTGAAAATACCCATAACTAAAAACCTAATTAGATCTTTGACCACATATTTTTTGAAAAGAATATTCTGTTAATTTTAATGTTTTTTACACGAAAATAACCTAATTACAAAATTAAAAACAGTGTAGAAACCCAATTGAAAAGAAAAAAAAAATATAGAAATAATTGCAAATTTGGTAAAACTATAAGGACCAATAAACTATAGAGTAATTAAACCAAATATGAAATAATTTGCTGAAGAAAAAAGGTTAGGGTAGATTGGTACAAGAATGAGATCAGTGGTACTAGCAGGCAGTCATGAATGGTGGTGGAAGTCAAATAGGGAAGGTGGGGGCCGACGGCAATTGATTCAGAAGAGGAAGTGGGAAATGATTTAGTTTGCTATATTTTATTCCATGTATATTCCAAACACTAATTAAAAGGCCTACTTGGATTGCTAATTCTTAACCCTATCCAATATTTTTGTGCAATGATGCAAGTTTATCCGATAATTATTGATTTGGAAGTGGATATTTTCCAGTCTAAGTTTATCTCCATAATTATTGACAATTTGTCAAAGAATAATATTATTAAAATAAGACGGCCATTTAACTTGAATAGGTCACACTTAACAGAATTTATATAGATCATCCAAACTGGCAGGCCCCTGTGGGGTTTTGAGCTGGAGCTGCCATAGCTTATGGCTAGAGCAATGGAAGGGGCTCCAGCATAGAAAACAGTAAGGGTAACTGTATAATCATGCCTGAATCCTTGACAATTTTAGGGTGTAAAAGCACATACCTTCTTTTTGGTAATTAGATAATCAAAGTCCACCAATGTCAGGTTAACTAGTTCATCTATGAAAGGCAGCCAAGTGAGTTTCAATTTTGTGGTCTTCACAGACCCTTCAAGATGCAAAACACCAATCAACCCTGTGACATTCCCATCTTGATCTTTCTGTATTTCCTTCACTATGGCATTTCCCCAGTCCATTAGGGTTACTTCCTCGCCTGCTGATATGGATGCTGCGTCAACATGGTCAAGCCATATCTTTTTAGTAAATGTTGTGGCTTTATCGCCAGCAGCAGCATATTTCTTGTGCTTAGGTATGATGCGGACAAATGGTTTCTCAGGACCATCAGTGAGGGTCAGCAACACTCGTCTGTCTGCAATGACAGCAGTGTGTCTCGGGCAGACAGGATCAATAATCTTCTTATTAATTGTCCAAAGCTTGTCCCATTCCATGAGATTGAGATTTTTTGATGCTCCCTGCACAAATATGGAATACTCATGAGTATTCTCAGAATGAGTGTGAAAGAAGAAATGAAGAACGCACAAAGATTTAACAAGGAAGCAAATTTTTTTTATTATATATCATTCCCAGTCTTTTCTTTTGACAATAAATGAAAGAATATCTGTACATACTTGCTCAACAATAAACTGTATTAGTGCTTCAATTTTCAAACCTCTGCGAACAATTCCTTGCACTGTAGGAAATCGCGGGTCATCCCATCCATCAACTCTCCCATTTTGGACAAACCACAGAAGTTTTCGTTTGCTGAGAACAGTGTAGACCATATTTAATCGACTGAATTCATAGATTATAACTTTTCGAACTCCCAAATCCTCCTGAATCCTGTAATATTGAGCATTTCGATCATGGTACTCACTAGACCGAAGAGCATGAGTAATTCCTTCAATAGCATCAACATATGGACACGCAAAGTCATAAGTTGGGTAAACCTTATACTTGGATCCAATTCTGTGATGAGGCATCGGATTGCAACGATAATACACAGGATCTCTGAGTGATTTGTTTGGGTCCTGCATATCCAACTTGCCACGGACACAACATTGTAAGCCTCTCTCAGATCCTGCAATCATTTCCTTCCACAATTTCAAGTTATCCTCCACGGTGTTGTCTCTGTTTTTAGATTCTATACCATCCATTCTTTCTTTTTGCATCTGTTCACGTGGGGTGTCATCAACATATGCTTTACCCTGGCGTATTAAATTTTCAGCAGTTTTCAGCAACTCAGGGAAGTAATCGGATGTATATGTCACGCGTTCATAATTGACACCCAATGTATCAACATCTTTCAGCACGTTGTCCACAAATTCATTGCTTTCTTTAGCAGGGTTCGTATCATCAAACCGTAGAATAACTTTGCCTTGGTATCGCTCAGCAAAATATTTGTTCAACAAGGCTGCTTTTGAGTGTCCAATGTGAAGATAGCCACTGGGTTCCGGAGCAAAACGCAGACAAACTTTTCCAACTTCAGCATCTGGAAGATCTATATCTGCTGAAGATTTGCTTCCTCCTTTAGCAGATAGATCACCATTCACAGTCTTCACTTGATCAGCCACAGCTGGCATGGCCACTGATGGATCTGCACTTTTTTTTCCAGTATATTTTGTTGTAACTTCATTTATTGCAGAACCATATTCCTCTGTAATTGAATTGAACCATCGTGCAAGATTTGGATACTTTTTTGACTTCCTTAGACTTTCCCATCTCTTTCCAGTTCCTGCAAAGGTATGGCATGCATAGAATTTATGTGGACTATACATAATATCAATAGAACACTAAGCTACATGGAATAAAGAATGCAGAGCTTATTAGTTGCAAAGTCAACATTACAAGTTGAAGGGAAAGACAAAGGTGATCTTAGTGAGCAACCATGTTACACAGAATATTGGTATCAGATCATATTAGGTGCAAACTACAATGTCAACATTATAAGTAACGGTGGCGTATTTTGTTGCAGTGTTGCCTACCAAATCTTACATCATGCCAGAAAAGATAAAGTACAGTATGAATATACAGATTTTCTCTTCGATATGCAGCTTGTTTGACAGAAACATAACAGTAAAACAAGTTAATCAGGTCTCCTAAATGATCTTTACCTGCAAGACTTGACCAGATTGCTACATCCGCAATTGATAATGAATGGCCAACAAAAAGTGTACGCTTCTCCAAGAACTGATCCATATATTTGCATCCATTCTCAAAAGTAGGGCCTGATAAGAAGACAGGTACATACTCCAGCCATTCATCAATCTGTGAAGCAAAGAAAATGAAGCAAACCAAAAAAGGCACTAACTCACAACCACAAGCAGATGCTGACGAGCTATTTAGAAGATAATTTAAATGTTCAATCTTAAAGCAACACCATTAATTTGTCATGGAATCATTTTAATCTTTCATTTCATTAAAGCATTAATTTACTAAGTAGTTTCTAAAAGCAAAAAATGAATCATTATGTGGATATAAAGACATCACATCAAGAAATTCACCTGGGTAGCCTCGAAAGCATCTTGGCCATAGAAATTGGGAATGTTGGCAACCCGCCCAACATAACGCAGAAGAACGGATGCTCCGTGCAATTTCAGCCTGCAAAGCCAAATGCATTCATCAACAAGTAGTAGACAGTAGATAGTAGTATACTTAAGAAACAAAATAGTAAAACGTTTTTTATTTCCCACCAGTACCACCTATTTGAAAATAGACAAATGCCAAATTGAAAGAACTTCTATTATCAATTTCAAAAGGAAAACTTAACGGAAAACAAAATACTAACATAAAATCATTATAAATATAACAACTCAATAATTACTTCCTATTACTATATTATAAAATCCAACATGCTTATAGGGATTGAAACAAGTCCAGTGCATGTCATCAATAACTTAATAAAGCTCAATGCAACGCAAAATATATTGGCACTACAGTGTCACTGCCTCTTGGATATACTTCAAAGTATTTAACTATGCATTACTACATAAACTTAAAATTAAGAATATATTAAAAAAAGAGGAAAAATTGGGGAAAACAGAGAAGAAACTGATGAATCGAGTTATTATATAAAAAAATAGAAATGAGATCGGAAAAGAAGGAAGGGAATATGATACCCATTAGAGAAGAGAAATGTCGGAGATGAATCAGGAGAGAGTGATGTGTCAACCGAGGGAGAGATTCCGGCGAGCTTGGCGGCGGCGATGACCGATAGTGGCGGAGTAGCAGCGGCGAAAGCAAAGGTTTTGATGTCCATGTTTTGGAGCAAAGACTGCGTTGCCTGCTCGTCCCCTCAAACAGCTGGATTAGTAATAGTATCTACAAATTAGGGCACACCAATGAAATTTAGTTTTTCACATAGTTGTCAGAACCGAACCGGTCAGATTACTGGGTCACCGGGTCACTTGGTTAACCGGTAAGTCACTTGTTTAACCAATAAGTCATTGGTTGAACCGGTTGACTTGGTCTCACGTAAGTAAAAAAACATAAAATAGTCAAAAATTTAAAATTCGAAATACATATTGTCAGTTTGTCACTAACATTTTAACAACAATCGTCTCAACTTCTAAAAATAAATAATTCTACCAAATCATTATTTGTCAAAGACGTGTGCTGCAAATAAAGGGGATAGAAGAAAGCAATAAAGTTTCAAAAATTTGAACCTTTAGACGAAAAACTTAAAATCTGAAAAGTGCCAAATACTTCCTAGTTTAAACTCTTACAAACAAAACCAAGCTATCAAAGATTATGTAATAGAATAAACATGAGGAGAATAATATAAATTAACAGAACCTATCCACTATCCAAAATAATATAAACAAAACAGCTCAATTCACAAAATTTATCCACTATCCAACAATATAAATTCACATAACAATATAAAAACAACAATATAAAAACAGCCTCTCAATTCACCATAATGGTATAAAAACAGCAACAAATCAACCCTAAACACTAATAATCAGAAAAACAAAAGCATCAATCAACCACTAAACCTACATATATTACAATGTATCAACAAAATTTGAGAGGATGGTGTTTTTGATGGTGTATTTGATGAAGCCATCTAGAACAACAATAATATAAAACAACAATATATTACACTATTGAATAATCAACAAAATTACAATCAACCAAATATAATCAACAACAATGAAGAATCTGTTAGTACACAGCAGAATTGCTTGACTCCAAAACAAGAAAAGTAAGGTTGATAAGTAGAAATTGGTTTGATAAGTTACAGGTCTGGTTAGTTCTCATCTCAACGTTTCTTATCACACATTGTAAAACCCTTACAGAATGGACAGATTCGGTTAATCAACATCATTAATCAGTTCCTCAGTTAATCAAATTATAACGCAATGAGGCAATAAGTCAATAACTGAATAAATAAAAAAATTAAAAAATATACCTGAGAAGAGGGAGACCAAGCACGGCGAAGCAGAGTCTGTCAAGGGGAATGCAGCAGCGACGGTGAGACACACCGGAAGAGGGCGCGACGACGACGACGACGATGCGAGACGCTGTCACGCAGAGGAGGCGACGAGCCAGGAAGGAGATGCACAGGGGCCGACGCGAGAGTCACGAGACGAAGCAGAGTAGCCCGGCGGTGGCGGTGGCGGTGGCTTTTTTGGGAGTGTGAGAGTCAGAGGCTCTCCTTGTTGAGTGAAACTGAGAGAGAGAGGTAGGGGATGGGGGCTGCTGCTGCTCGAAGAGGGAGAGGGTAGCTTTTAGGTTTCACTTTTTTCTCTTCATAAAGCCAAAACGACGCAGGATTAAAAACCTTTTTTCCCTCAAATTCGCGTATTTTCTCTTTATCATCATTCTTTTATTATTGTTGTTGTTATTGTTGTTTTCTTTTTTCTTTTTAATTGAGTTTTATTTGGATCCAAAAATAAATTTAATGCGTTTTTGTTGATAATTGAGTCTTTTCATAACTTGTTTAATTTCTGTTCTTTTATAAATTAATTGAGGTTCACTTAATACTATTAATAAGTATTGAATAAATTTTTTATTTCTTAAGTAATTTTAGTTCATTCTTAATTTAATTTTTTAATTTAATTGAAGTTATTTGAATCCAAAATAAATTATATGTATTTTTGTTGATGATAAAATCTTTTTAACTACTTATTCAAAATTGAATTAATTTTAGTTTATTTGTATATTAATTGAGATTCAGTTGCTGCGGTTAAGTTTTGAGCAAGTCTTCCCATATTTCTAAAGAGCAATGCTAGGGACCAGCAACATTTGTGATTGGTAGCCATCAATGATGATTTAATAGTGTGAGATTGATATAAAATTTCATCCGATGATTCACCTTTCTCTGCTGGTTACATATTGACCAAAATACAATAAAATTGCTACCCTAGACTTTTCCATTTCTAAAACTTGTTTCTCTTTTTCTATCCAAAACTTTCGCCGTTGATTTCTCTTTCGTCGGAGCTCCGTTCATGATTTCGAGACCACCATTATACTCGTCGTGAGTTGCCTTTTTTTTTTTAATGGATTTAGTTTTTTATTAGTTCGCTTTTTCTTATGGTTTTAAGTCTCCTATTTTAGTCCGTTGGAGTTAGATTCTAAGAATGTTGTAATTTGTATACTAATAATACTATGGTTGCAGATTTTTTAGAGAGATAGTGCTGTCGGTGATGCCACCGCTGTTGCTGTATGTGTGCGGGAAGTGGTTTACTAATTTTTTAATATTAGTGTTATTAAACCGAAATTGAACCTGACAATTTAATATAAGTAAAATTAATACATAAACAGTAACAAGTTTACTTTGTGATTCATTGCAGGATTGAAGAGGTGAAATGATTCTACGTAGAATATGAAGAGATTCTTATCATTTGTTTTTTAAAGAGATTGTTTGCGTTTTCCTTCTTGATCTGGAGAATAAAGTAAACTAAAATAGTTAGGAATAACAAGAGTCGTTACAAATTGTACTAGACTTAGTGCTTTTTTGGGTGTCATTATTTTGATAAAAAAAGATCTTTTTCTATTGAAAAAAATCTTTTTTTATTTTTTAGTGTGTTTGGCAAATTTCTAGTAGTAAAAGTAAGTACTAGAAAAATAAAAAAAAAAAACATCTTTTTTGAAAAGCTGTAATTTACATCTTTTTTTAAAAGATCTTTTTTCCTTAAAAAAAATATGTTTTTCATATAATAAATAAACAAAAAAATACTTTTATATTGTTATACCCAAACATAATTGATAAATAAAAAGATCTTTTTACATGAAATACCCAAACATAAAATTATTTTTATTTTTCTATAAAATCTTTTAAAAAAAGATAACTCGAAAAAATATCTTTTTTTTAAAAGCTCACCCAAACAAACCCTTATTTAGTTATTTATGATACTTGGTGTAAAATAGATAATTTGACATGCCCACTGAGATAAAATTTGAAAATTTGAGCCTCCTGATTGTAGGAAAACGCTGGCAATTTTTTTAAGAGCAAAATTTTTCGACAAATGTAAGGCGAGAGGAATTATAGCACAAATTGTTCAAAATACAAATGATAGAGTGCAAAAAAAAAGGGGGTTTGAAATCGTTTATGGATGACTTTAACAAATTGATAAATATTTGTAAGAAAATAGATGATTCCTTGAAGTGTGAAAAATGGCAAATATCAGTATGCTAAGTAAAAATAAAAGTTTAGAAACACTGATGACATGATCTCATGATAAATAAGTTTATCTCTAATTACTGGATTTTCAGTTCAATATGGCGAAGAGAGCTTAAATTTGCAAACCAACAAACTGAAGTGCGATTCGTGACAACAACCGACCTAAAAGATCAATGTCGTTAACAGTGTCTAGCGCTAGTGCAAGAACTGATGAAGGAATGAGAAAGAAATTAATACATATCTACAGCATGCGTTACAATAAGTTACAGAAACAAACTAGAGGCACAAAGGAATGCAACTGATTTCTCATTCCAGTCACTTTCTGATGTACAAAAAGCACATTATCTTGTAACATCTTATTAACTAACCTTTTTTGGCCAAAACTTACTAATCTTTCAACTTATGAGCTGCGGCAAGTTCAGCAGATAGGATAAAAGATGATTTGCCTGCTTCCCTTACATAACGCACATCTCCATTCATCAGCTTTAGAAGTTTTCTGCTTATGAGAAGGCTTATACCTTCTTCCTCTGATTCAACCCCATTACTCTCAAACATCTGGTTCAGCAGTGCTTCTGGCACCCCACTACCACCATGTGTTATGCTGCATGTATTACACAAGTTTAGCATTATTTTTATGTACTATCAATGTGAAAACAGTTTTGTTATTTCAACAACTCATCGCCATGTCCCCTGTGACGATATGAATCCACTCTACACAGGACATGTGATGAGTAATTTGTGAAAGTTGTTGGAGTGAGTTTCAAAAATAGACAGACTTATGCAAAATGTCTCAACATTATCACTTAAACACATACTTGTAAGACTTTATAGTAGATGATTGAGCGAAAACATTTGGTGACATGGTAATACATGATTCGATGTTTTCACAAAATAAAACAAACTACAATTTTTACTCATGAAAGTTTAGAATGCTGACAAATCTACCCATGAATAAACAAAACCGACTTTGTATCCATGAAGGATAAGGAACTACTATTTCTACCCTAAAAGTTTGGAAGACAAATCTATCTATGGATAAATTTAATGTTACTTTTATCACGTAGAAACCATCTTTTGTGGGTAAAAGCTAATTTCACTCAGTCATGGTTAAATTAGTCAGTGTTCTAAAATTTCATGGGTAGAAATGGTAATTTACTCAAATATTTTCAGTGATGATGCATTAAAATCAAAGTCTATTTATTAGTTGTTCAGTTCAGTTTTTACATAAATAATGTATTTAACAACAGGGAAATGGTTTAATCTTGACATTATAAAATTTAAATTACATATATAATAATAAAGAATTAGACACAGCAGATTTAGGTAGTTATGAAGAAAAAAATAAAAAATAATGGAGTTTCAAATGCCTTGTGTGTGGGTGAATAGTTACCTGAGCTCCAAATTAACAAGATGGACAGATTGCCCTATTTGTTCTTTGGTCAGAGTGGCTGTTACTACAACTTGACCTCCATTGGGTGTGAAGTTTATGGAAATCAATAAGAAGTCAGCTATGGCCTGCTGAAGCCTAAGACTATCACCGTATAAGGTTTCTGTCACAATTTGCTCTTTGACATCGTTGACTATTCGGATAGCTTTGGTGTTACTCTTTGTCATTACTTGACTAAGGGAAGCAACCAATACATCATGCAGAGTGAATTCAGCCATCTCAAGATCCAAGTAACTGTTGATCACAATGGGAAGAAAGGGATATACATAATTGTTACAAAAGAGGCCAAGACCAATAATGACAGTTTAATTTATCAAGCATCATAAATTCCTATTCTAAAAGCATACTCAAGTTTCTTCTGGATTAAACCGTTGTTATCTGAAAACTTTTTATAACTAGATGACACCAAATGTTAGGACTCTACTACTTGTCCCTTATTTTTTTGGCTTAAGAGCGAAAAATGAGGTTAACTTTCTAATTTTATCTACAATGAGGTTTCGAATTTGCGCATCTATGCTGAAGTAGGAGCCTAGGAGGCCTAATTTATTTTTTTCTTTCTTTTTGATAAAATCTGATTGATATCTTGTTAACACTAAAGAATCCAAGGATAACGCAAAATTTAAACAAAAGAAAAATCATAGCTAACATACCCATCAATGATGCTGTCAAGATCTGAGTCATCAAGAACTTTGCTAAGCTGGCACTGGCACTGAGCACTGGTGTGTAGGAGTTGCTTTTGTTCCGCTCCCAACTCAGTGGCCTCCAACATTTTCCGCGAAAACATCATCCCGGATAAAGGATTCCTGATCTGCCTCTTCATATAAGTTAAAGCTTTCAGTCTCTTCAAGGCAGTTTGTTCAGATATTCGCTGAACATGCAATGCTTGTTGCAGCTCTGGACTAGCTAGCTGCAAGAAGCAGAAGACCCCAGTAACTACACCTTCGACGTCCAATTTTTTACTCACCGAAAGCAGGCATTCTACATACTTCCCACTACGAGCAAAGAAACCAAAAGCAACCTTTGCTGTCTCCAAACCGGTCATGGCTTTATTAAGTACAATACCAAAATTAACAAAAGCTTCTTGGTTCTTAAGACGACAACAAGCCATCTGAGTCCCAAAAACCTCTCCTAAAAGCATTTTATCCATCACCTCTTCTCTCTTCCATCCGGTCACCTTTGTCATAGCTGCATTCCACTCACAACACCAGCCAAATTCATCAGTTCCAAATATTGGGGGGATCAATGGGTTGGGATTCTGTACAATTGCCTTGTAATCACCTTCAATTCGGGTAAATTTATCCATGACAGTCTTCTGAGCTGTGATGTCTTGGGCCACAAAACAAACCCCCACAACATTATCATGAATATCCCGGCTTGCGCAAGCATTAACTACCAATCTAATAGGACCACAATCAACTTTAGACCCATGTGTTTTGATCTCAAATTGGACGTTTTTCTCTTCTTCACCTAATTACATTTAACAGAAGAATTCAGTAATTTAAGAATACAAGGGGCAGGCAAGAATGCAAGAGAGAATGAACTGATTCCTCCAACCAAGAATCAGAAGAACACTCAACTCCTAGCTCCTTCCCAAATCATGTGTATCTCAAAATTGAATGAAATTGTAAACAAGGCAAGCTATCTTTCCATAACTCTTTCATGAGTGCCATATTCGCGTATGGCTTTATATACACATAGCTAAATAGTGATAGATTCACATTACTGCTTCCTCTTTTTTCCCCAAGTATATATACGCGTTATTGTTAATTTTAAACTTTTTGTTCACAATGCTATATGTAAAAGACAAAAAGAGAAGAGTTTATATCTTCACCAAAATTTTTTTTTTTAAAAAAATATATTATATAAGGAAAAGATGCAGAAGGCGGGAAAAAAAGGCATACCTTTCAATGCCATCTCAAGCATCTTCTTGACTATACCAACTGAAGAGTTCTCAACGAGCGTGAGAAGATGCTTCCCTATAGCATCACCAACCGAAAGGCCAGTCAATTCGGCAATCTTTATATTCCATCCATTAACCAGCCCATCAACATCTACAGCCAGAATAGGTACTGTTGCAGTTTCAATTAATCTAACCATCTCACTTGTCACGGCTTCCAGTTCCTGCATCCCTTCAATCCTCAAATCATTCAGCCTTGTATTTATTGCATTTGTGGTTATGTCCATACTATCCATCTCTTTGAATGCATTTCTTAGTATTAGTTGCAATGAATGAATAGCATCCATCTCGTAGTCTTTCCACGGTAAGCTCCTTGACTTAACAACTTCAAGGAAAGCCTTGAAAGATGACCGTGGATGCATCCTCCTGCCGTCGTCCTTTTCACCAGGGTCATGCTTTGCACCACCCCATCTGATTTCTGCAGCTGTGTGTGATCGAAACCAGAAAACTATGTCTTTCTCAGTTATTCTAACCGCTGCCATTCCACATACTACATCACCAAGAGACAGAGCCCCTGGGAACCCGGCATCATACAAGCTATCTGTACTAAGACCTGTGGAATCCATATGGTGCTCAGACAACCACAAAGCTATCTCTCTTATATGAGATTCAGTAGGTGTTACTCCTAATCTCCATACCTTGTTTTTATACAAGAGGGAAGCCCCATCACATTTAACTAGGTCCATTATATTAGGGCTTTGTGATACAATTCCTAGGGGTGCATCTCGCATCAGCATATCACACAAGAGCGTCTGAGTGCGAAGGATATTCTTTTCAGTAATCTGATATTCTAACTCTATTTCTCTGTTGACATGGATGGCAAATACTTGTGTCAGAAACTCACAAGCATACCTTAGAGGAAAAGGAACAAACCTGGGAGTAGTGTTATGACAAACAACTAAGCCCCAGAGTCGCTTTCTCTTTTGTGGCTGAACAGCATCAGAGTTGTCCGCATCTTCATCGCTGTCATTGACTATAACTGCCATAACTAGGGAAGCAATTGAATCCATGTTTGACATGTATTGCAAATGGCAACTATGAGGAGCTCTTAAGGTTGAACCACACAAAGTCAAATCGAATGGCAGCTTCTCATCTTGAACAACCTTTACATGTTTTGCATGACAATCAACAATCATACGGACCTTGTTCTTCAAGAACAAAAAACGTGCAGCCTGGGGAATATCAGTGGACGGATAGTGCAACCCAAGATATGGTTCAAGTCCTGGCTTTGTTAACTCAGCAATCACTTCCCCATGATCATCCTCATGAAATTTATAAGCCATCACCCTGTCATAACCCGTGAGTTCAAAAACTTCTTGAACCATTGTATCACATAGCCTTTCCATGCTCCCACTAGGCAAAGACTGCAATCGGGTGATTGCTTTCGCAGCAAGCTTGTAGGATTGCAGAGCACCTGCTGCAGTCATAGGAACTTCATAAGGCTTGACGGGCTCAAAGTCAATAATCAAACTACCAGTAACACGATGGAGAATAGCATAGAAGGGTTTCCCAGAAGTCTTGCAATGAACTAGGATGGGGTTAAGAAGATGAACTTCTCCAAATCCTAGTGCTTTCTGCAATGCCGAAGCACTTGGAGCAGTGAAAATAGTTCTTATGTCGGTGCCAATGCCAAGGGCAGGGTGGTCACCAACACTGGGAACAGCATGACTCGCCATGGTCAGCATCTCTGGTGCATTCTCAGTGTAAGCAATCACCTTGCATGTTTTCTCATCCAAGGCCAGCAAGCACCCAAAGGGTTGAATCATCTTGCCTTTCTGTATGTGATGGAGGTAAGCTGTTGTTACTTTATCTGTTCTTGGTTGATTTTCTCCATCAGCTGAGCCGGAGGCGCGCACCGAACTAGAGTAGTCAAAGGAACTACCAGACTCCTCAAAACTAGCATGGAGCTTTGCATCTACAGTGGTCTGAGCAATAATTCTAGCGCTATGTCTTGATCTCCCCGAATTGCTAGAAGATTGGCTAGGCCTTGAGGATGACATTTTCACCGAACTACAATTGAAACAACAGAAATAACACAATTAAGTTAAACTGGATTATTATTAGAACATAGTACAAAGATACAAATCTTTGTAATCCTGCTCATTATAGCAATTCAAGAAGAGTGGAAGCAAATTTCAAAATGTTTTCAATATGGCAAAAAGGGCTTCATTCAGCAAGTAATGTAATGACCCAATCAAGGACAAGTTAAATTTCTTCAAATCTCACGTGAATAAAATTGTCTATTACATCATTATCCATATAATTACTCTTAATTATGATGTTCTCCTAAGAAGGAAAACAACAATGTCCCACTTCAACTCAGATGGACTCACAACCGCATGGCTCATTCTTACTCTTAATTTTCAAGAAAAACAACTAACAATGACGATCTCAGTTTCTTCATGCACAACTTAAGTGTGATTAAAGAAAAAAAAAAAGGAAAATACATGAATAGAACAAAGGAAATGAAGAAAACACAACCACCACCACAGCAGCAAATAGATAACTAACATACCTAACTACCCAAAAACAAAAGAAAGCATGCTAAAAAGAAGAGAAAAGGTAACTAACCTTACAAGAAAGAAGAAGCCTTGTAGTGTTGTTGACAATGAGGAGAGGAAGTTGGAAGAAAAAGCTGGGCTTTAAAATAAGCAAGTGCCTGCTGCAGTTGAAGAAGAAGAAGAAGAAGCTCTATTCATGAAAGAAAACCTCGATCAACGGCAATCTTATGTGTGTCCCCCCCAAACATTGAAACCCTCAAATCCAAATCCAACTTCCAAGTTCAGCACTCAGCACTGCTGCTACTACTGCTCATCACTGAGGAGGGGACCCCCATAACACCAAACTTGTATTATATATAAAATTTATAAATAAGTAAATAAATGTTGGGCACTATAAAAACAAAGAAACACCATGTGAATATGGTCGAATGAAATGAATGAATGAATGAATAAAATAATAAAAGATGGGGATAATTATGGTCATGGAATAGTTGAAGTTCCCTCTGGAAGGGGATTCTCAATTCTGGCATGTATATATTATTATTTTAATTATTTTAATTCGGGAAAGACACACTAAATTGGGCAAGTGGGCATTTGGTTTGGTTGCTAAAGTGGACAATAATGACAGTTACATGATGATCACGCATCACGCATACCGATTAAAAAAAGGGGCAAAACAAAATGAGAGTCGCAAGATGGGGAAGCTGCGTTTTATTTTTTTAACTAGCTAAGCTTACTGCCAATTGCTTCCCTTTCCTTCATTCCATTTTTGGGAATCATGTCGCCGCCTCGCCCTCCACCTTTCAACCTTGCATCACTCCAACCAACGCCATACTGAAATCACACTCTCACCTCTGCCTTAATTAATCACCGTTTTCTTCCCTTTTTGCCATTTTTTTCCTTCTTTATTTTTAAGTTTCGTAATTTACTTAATTAATCAGCTTTAAAACTCGAGTCAACTATACCCCTGTAGATGTCTTTAATGTTTACTAATTAGTTAATTAATAGTGCAATTATACTATGTAAATACAAACGATAAGCTACTAAATTAGTTATTCTTACATAATATATATTAAAACATAAAATATATATTAAAATAAATTAACCAGTATATATTTATATATAAATATATTATAATTAAATTTTTTTATATGCATAGTATTTTTTTAATAAAAAATTTTAGAAATTAATAATTTTTAATAATTTTAATTATTATTTGATCAATATAAATATTAAATTATTTTTAATAAATAAATTTTATTAATTTATATATATAACTTCTGAAAAATATAAATATAAATTATATTGACTTATGTATACAAATTTTAGTAAATATAAATACGAATTAGTACTAATTAAATATTAATTTAAAATAATAAGATTTATTAATTACGCAACGTTACTGTTTTCTAATAGTGGGATATTGAAAAAAATTATTGAAAGTGAAAAAAATTGTAAAAAAAACATAAACAAAAAACAATTTAAAATAAAAAATTGATAAAATAATGAAATGGTATTATATACTATCAGTAAATATCTAACTTCTATTATTTGTAAATTTTAGGACAATTTACTTTAATAAACGAACTCCAATTTAAAATTACACAAATCTTTCAAACTCTAAAAGGCTATCTGAATTTTTAAGTTGCATTTTTAGATAAATTGAATTTAATGGATTTCATGTGTAAATCGAAGTTAATGGTTTCGAATTAAATAACCACACTAAATTGAAACAAGAGATTCAATTTATACACGTGAACAGAAGTCCATGGTAAATCGAAACCCATAAATTTTATTTACATGCAACAACTCTCTCAAGTAATTCGAATCCAATGACTTCGATTTATAGTGAATGTGGTTATATATACAAATCGAATTTAATTCATTCGAACTACAAAACATACAAACGCCACACCCACCCCCACCACCTAGATCCAAAATTATCGAAAAGCAGCCTGAAAAAAAAAATCGAAGCTGAACACATGCAGGACGACCCAAATCGTCTATATCGGCTAGATGGAGTCGCGCATATTGCTGGCGCCTGACGCCATCCACCTTTAGCTTAATGAAAAAATTTTCTTTTTTTAAATATAAATTACTAATTCTAGTAATGTTAACATAAATCGTGTGGTAGTTAGTTATAGTCTTTAATTAGGGATTAGGAATTTTTTTTTTTAATATAAGTGCAGGTTAGAAGTAGTAAGCTATTAGGTAGTTAGATTTTAATAACTTGAAATAGGACCTAAAAAGATTTTTTAGGGTTGTAAGATATGTTAAACTTTTGAAGTTATTAGTCTTATATTTTTGGAGACTTGGTTTAGGAGTAGCATTAGCTATAAATTTCTTGAGTTTTTTAAAAAAAATAATATAAATATTTTTTGTAATTGTGATTTTTTGAGTTAGATAATTATGATTAGAAATATAGAATATGTTAGATGACTAAAGCTTGGGCGTTATTGTAAACAAATTCCTAAAGTTAGAGCATGCAATGTTTATTGGTTTCAAAATTTTATGCATTGAAAATTGTCTTGTGACGATTGTGATAAAGAATTTTTTATTGTTGTGCAGACTCTTCGCTGCATCACCAGCATGAGACGGTAACACGGTATGCTATTGGACGATAGGATCGTTCCGTACTTGCAGATGGCCGGTTTATACCATCTTGCAAGACTGAACAAGACTTGGTTTTGGTTGGACGAGCCATTGATCAGCGCATTCGTGGAGAGATGGAGGTCTGAGACGCACACATTCTATATGTCGTTCACGGAGTGCACGATCACGCTCCAGGATGTAGCATACCAGTTAGGCTTCTCATTCGACGGTCAGTATGTCAGCGGATGCCTTACAAACTTTGCGCGACATAATGAGGGGGGCCACCCATCGTGGGTATGATTTGAGGAGCTATTGAGTGTTTTGCCTCTTGCGAACTGCATCGACAAGTTCACGGTGAAGTGCACATGGTTTCAGGAGATACAACTCTTGTATTCTGTGTCTTCTAGCCCCGAAGCCAACAGGTACTCCCGGATCGCTCTGAGGGGCCATGGCATCCAAGTTTAGAGCTGAGAAGTGGGAGGAGGGGATACTGATTAGCACCTGAATTAGATGCTCTCCCACCCACAACTGGAGTCATCCGTGGTGTGTCATCGTCACTGTCATCAGCTATCATGGCGGGCTCCACATCATCAACATCATCGTCATGCAGTGCTGATAAATCCCATTTTTAGGGTTTATCTTGTACTTAATTTAGTGGATTTTATCCATTAGTCTCACACTTATTCATATAATTCGCATGTTTTACATTTTCCTTCCTAATTTTGTGCTATTATTAAAAACATACTTCGTTGGCCTTAAATTTGCTAATTTTAATCCTCTCTTATTACCATTCGATGTCGTGATATATTTGTTGAGTGTTTTCAGAGTTTATAGAGCAGGAATGGCTTAGAGGATGGAAAATGAGCATGCAAAAGTGGAAGGAACACAAAAAAGTGAAGTTTTGAGAAGCTGGAAGCGACGCGCACGCGTGGCTGACGCCTACGCGTGACCAGTTCTGAGTTCAAGCGACACGTACGTGTGACAGAGCGTCACATGCTGCAATTTACAGAAAATATTGGGGGCGATTTTTGGGTTGCTTTTGACCCAGTTTCAGGCCCAAAATTACAGATTAGAGGCTGGGAGTGGAGCAGAATAAATCATTCACATATTCATTCACAATTATTAGGTTTTAGATGTAGTTTTCTAGAGAGAGAGACTCTCTCCTCTCTCTAAGTTTTAGGGATTTTAGTTTTATTATTCTCAAATTCAAATTCTACCTTGCTTTAATTTAGTTTTCTTCTACTTTTATTTGTTCTAGTACCTTAGTTATTTGTTGATTTCTTTCACTTTGTTGCCTTCATGTTATGCACTCTTGCTACTCTTGATCTTTATTAATGCAATTCATGTTTTTGTGTTATTAATGCAATTCATGTTTTTATGTTTTTAGTTTTATTCTTCTCAAATTCAGATTCTACCTTGCTTTAATTTAGTTTTCTTCTACTTTTATTTGTTTTAGTACCTTAGTTATTTTCTCTTGTTGATTTCTTTCACTTTATTGCCTTCATGTTATACACTCTTGCTACTCTTGATCTTTATTAATGCAATTCATATTTTTATGTTATTAATGCTTTCTTTAATTTGTGTTATTGATTCCTTGCAATTGTTGGTCTTAGATTTTACATTCTCTTATTACTTTTCTAAGCTTTTATTTTGTGCCTACCAAGTGTTTGATAAAATAGTTGGTTGGATTTTAAATTAAATTTTTGTATTCTTAGCTTGGATTGAGTAATTTGGAGACTTTTGAATTATCAAAGTCCCTTGTTGGTTGGTGATTGCAAGTTGCTAGTTGGCTTGAGCTTCAGTAACTCTAGTCTTTGATTAGGACTTGTGAATTGAAGTTGATTTGCTCACTTGACTTTCCTTCAATTGTTAGAGGTTAACTAAGTGAGAGCAATTTGCAATTACCATCACAATTGACAATGATAATGAGGATAGGAATTCCAAGTCTCAACCCTTGCTAGGACTTTTCTTAGTTGTTAGTTAATTTCTTGTTATTTACACTCCTTGCTTATTAAACTCAAAACCCAAAAAGATATAATCTCATAACCAATAATAAACATACTTCCCTGCAAGAAACAAAAAATGTAATTAACGAGAAAATAAACTAATAACTAAGAAAGCTCTTAACAAAGAAAGAGCTTAGTTACATCGTCAATTGTGATGGTAAATGTGAATTGCCTTCACTTAGTTAACCTTTAAACAATGGAGGAAAATCAAGTGCATACAATCAACTTGAGTTCACAAGTCCTAGCCAACTCATAGTGAGAGGCTAGCTTTGGTGAAGTTCAAGCTAACCGGCAATCTTCAATCACCAATCAACAAAAGACTTTTGATAACTCAAGAGTCTCTAAAAAATCAATCCAAGTCAAGAGCATAAAAATCTAAATTAAAAATCCAACCAAACATTTTATCAAACACTTGAAAGGCACAAAATAAAAACATAGAAAATTAACAAGGAATATTAAATCTAAACAACCAATTGCAAGCATCAATGACTAACCATTAAAGAGAGTAACAATAAACATAGAGAACATAAATTGCATTAAAAGAAATCAAACGTAATAAGAGCTCATAAACATAAAAATGGCGAAAAAGGGAAATTAACAAGAGAAGAAGATGAACTAAAGTGCTTAAACAAATAAAAGTAAGAGAAAACTAAATTAAAGGAGGATTGAACTTGAACCTAAGGAGAAATTGGAAAAAGAAACCCTAAGCCTAGAGAGAGGAGAGAGCCTCTCTCTAGAAACCTACATCTAAACCTAAAATTGTATGAATGAAAGTTTGAATGAATGATTTCTTTTCCAGTTCCACTCTGCAGCCTCTAATGTGCATTTTTGGGATTGAAACTGGGCCAAAAACAGCCAAGAAATCGTCTCCAGCAAATTCTGATATCTGCAACAGGTGACGCTTTGTCATGCATATGCGTCGGCCACGCGTACGCGTCGCTGAAAGAATTCCTAGTCACACGTATGTGTCATTCACGCGTACACGTCACTTGCATACTGCACCGGTCACGTGTACGCGTCGTCTATGCGTGCGCGTTGCTGCTAGCTTCTCAAAACTTTAAACTCTTGCGTTCCTTCCACTTTTACAGGCTCTCTTTCTATCCTCTAAGTCATTCCTGCCCTATAAAACCTGAAAACACTTAACGCACATATCATGACATCGAATGGTAATATAGGAGGATTAAAAATTAGTAATTTTAAAGGCTAAGAAGCATGTTTTCAATCATAGCACAAAATTACGAAAGAAACTTAAAAACATGCAATTTACATGGATAAGTGTGAGAATAAGTGATAAAATCCACTCAATTCAATACAAAATAAACCATAAAATAGTGGCTTATCAATTTACACCGTCGGGTGCTCCAACCTCACCGAAAATCGGGACCATTAAAGGAGGGCTGGGCGTCGCAGTTGCACCCCCCCAACAGTCCAGTCTCACCAACCCCTGCATTACCACTGCAGTTCAGATTAACTACAAAGGATGGAGAAGCAACTAAAACTGCCTCAGGTGCAATTTTTGACACAACTGACGAGGCACTAGCAGACATAGAACTAGAGCAGGCTGCATGTCCTGAGGATTGCAGATTTTGATTCGAACCTCCAGAACTAGATACCACATCCACAAGCTTTGCCAACAGCTCTAGAGTCCTCACCTCGAAAAACTTGCGAAGACAATGAAACAGAACCCCCAAATCTTCGTCACTGCTAATAACGAATGAATCATACTTCACATCATTGCGTAAGACAGAAATCAGAATTCTATAAAACAACTTCTCCACCCGTTTTACGCCATGCAAACCTAGTTTCTGGAGTATAATATTCTTAAACTCAGTAAAAGTCGTGGAAGATTTGAGAAACATACTCATGGGTCCTTATTAGTAAACTTAATTCCTGATCGCGTTTTTTTCCTTAATAGACCATTTGTAGTGCACAAGAGCTACAAAACTCTCATCATTAGCCATGGTGAATCTAACCAGAGGCGGAGCTTTATGAAGACAATAGGGCCACCCCCCCCCCCCCCAATTTTGTGAAACAATTAGTAGTTTTTGTCTAAAGAAAATAAAGTTAGTTTATTTGGTTAAATAGATATTTTTCCATCTTATTTGTTCGCGTTCAATATTCACCTTCACTATCACTTATTTTTGTGTCTTAAATCCTTCACCATTCACTTATTTTTGTATGTTGAAATTGAAATGAAAAGACTTTCTCTAATCTTCTTCTACATTTTAATTTCATGTATTATTTTAATTTTAGACCAATAGTAACATAACAAGTAAAATTATCAGTTGTTAATAAAAAATATTATTTTGTTTTTAAATCAACATTGTTACTTAAATGTCATTGATGTATTAGTATTGTTTACATTAATGAATTTGAATATTTTATTTGCTGGAAAGTTAAAATTTTATTTTGCTGCAATATATTATATTTGATTGTAATAAAAATGACAATAAAATAAATAGTATTGAGATTTTTGAGAGATAGATACGATCAAAAATAAAATTAATTGTTTAAAATGTCAAAAATTAACTTATAAATTATAGGGCAAATGACTTGGTTAAATCAAGTGCATCTGAAAATGTCCTGAATGTCCCAAATCAAAAATTGCAACGTCAAAGTCCCAATGTTGATTTCTATATAAATCAAATTGAGTGAATTTGATTTATCCAAAAACGTAGTAAATCGAATTTAAATTATTCGAATTTAGTGAGAAAAGAATTTGAATGCAAATCGAATAAACTCAATTCGAATGAGGTTCGTGGTAAGAAACTGAATAAATCGAAGTTAGTGAATTCGATTTCAGAAAACATGTAAATCAAATTAACACGATTCGATTTAGCTCACTGAATTCAAAACCCGCGTAAATCAAAACCACTTGTTTCGATTTGATGGTTTTGTAAATCGAACTGATTTGTTTCGATTTACATGCAATTGGAACAAGCATAATTCGAATCAAATTGATTCGATTTCCTTGCTTCTTCGCTATATAAACAATTCAAAGTTACTTGATTCGAACCCATAAACCTCATACCCCACTCCCAACCCTACCACCCAGTTCTGAGATTCTCTAAAAGCAACCCGGTTTGGACCGACTCTGCATGCATGAAGGACGACCCGAATCGTCTGTATCTACTTGATGGAGTTGCACATATTGTTGGAGGCGTCCACCTCGAGGTTAGTATTTTTTAATATTTAATTTATTTTTAAATAAATTAGTAGTTAGTTAGAACTGTTAGTGTGGGATTTTTAAAATAAATCCAGAAACAGATATTTGAATTTAGTTCATGTCAGGCTTAGTGAGTCATTAACTATAGAATAGGGTTAGCTGTAGAGTAATGAAAAGGGTTAACTACTATTTTTTATGTTTGTTAATAAAAAGAACATGTTTTTATCTTATATTAGTAATTTTTTGTTAATACGAAGAATTGGATTGTGAGTAATGTAGTGGTTAGTGTTTCTATCTATAAAATATTGGTAGGAATTCATTGTAAAAATGTTTGCAAAGTGATGGCATGAAATGTTGTGGTAACTAGAAATTTTGATGCATTGAGAGATTTTTTGTGACGAATGTGAGAAGTCATCTTCTAATCTTATGCAGCCCCATCGATGCATGTAAGAATCGTAATTAATCAAACTTAATTAAGTAGTTATGTTGCCCAAATTTGATTCTGAAAAGCTAGAATGAGAATTTGAGGTTTTAAAAATCATTTTAGGACTCACTGGGTCTTTCTGAATCAGAAAATGTGTTTTCTGCAAAAAATCGTGAAAAACTATGAACCAACATTTAAACCGGTTGAACCGGTTCAAGTTTGTCTGGTACTGCGCGATAAAAAGAAGAGACAATCAAAAACCTTAGAAAAACAGTAGAAATGGAAAACCAGGCGTTAATTTTAAAGGTTTGACCCGAAGTTGGGCCAAACGAGCTAAAAACGCTAACGGGTTGAATCGGGCCCAAGTTGGGCCCAAGTCCAATATATATAAAGGTTCATTTAATGAACCCTAGCCTCATAAACACACACACTCTTCAGAAATTGAGAAGGGGAGGAGAGGAAGAAGAAAACCCTTTTCACCTCAATCTTCCCAAGCTCATATCTTGAGCTATAGAGCTCCGATTTGCGTGTCGTCAGCGGCTACGCGTTTCTTGTGGAGAGCTCTACAAAACCCATCCAAGAAATTCTAGAGGTAAGCTTGAAATCCTCCCAGTTCTTCTCTCCAAAATTTTGGGTACCTAGGGTTTTTGGTTAAGTGAGTTTTTGTGATTCTTGATGTTTAGGTTCACTCTAATCCTTGCTTAGCTTTGGGTTTTACCATCCAAATCTGTTGGAAAAGATAAGAGGCCTTGATTTCTTGTGAACTTTTGATTTATGTTGAGTCCTAGGTTGAATTTGTGGTGATTTATATGTATATAGCTTGATTATTGTGAGTTTGGTGCTTGTTGGAGCTACATTGGTGGTTGGATTTTGGTTGAAAGCTCATTTGGTTCATATTGGAAATTGGCCAATGTATGGTTTCGGTTTTCTCTATGTAGTATATAATATTCATGGACACTTAGGCTAGTGGCCCATAAGATAGGATTGGATTTGAATGGTTGATGAGTTGTCGGATGTATTTGTATGATGATGTTTGATGAAATGATGGATTTTGAGTTGATAATGATAATTAGTAATGATATGATGAGGATCAATAAATTATGAAATTGAGAAGTGAATGTTGTTAATAAATGTGATATTGGTGTTGATTGATTGGTAATGTAGTTGGAAATTGTTAATGAAGTTGACATATGAGATATATTGATGTTGATGTGGTGGATGAGGAAAAATGTGGTAATTTTGGGGTGGTATGACATAGAGGGTTGATTTTGATAAATGGTGGAGTTTGGGAATGGTTTGGTTTTATTTTTGTTGTGTTTTGCAAAGCAATTGTAAAAATTGTGATTTTGGGTAAAAGAGGAATTTTGGTGAACTTTGTTTGATCATAACTTTTACCTCAATTTTCAAAATTCATTGAAGTTTATTTAGAATTAAAGATCTTTGAAAATCCTTTAAATCGGCAAAAAGTTTGTGAAATTTGGAATTTTGTAGAGGAAGTTATGATCATTCAAAAATTGGTGTTGAAAGCTAGAAATTCTGCAAAGTTACAGAATTCAGAATTTTCTGGTATGTGCGCATGCACAGCCTTGTGCGTATGCACACTCTGCGTAAATGGTGACCTGTGTGCACGCACAGACTTGTGTGTCCGCACACGCAGAGGCAGGTAATCTGCTTGCGGCGCTGGCACAGCTTGTGCGCGCATACACTAATGGAAAATTGTGACCTGTGCCTACGCACAGACTTGTGCGTACGAACTCGTTGGGGAGGCCAGTCTGTTGGGTACTCTGGCACAGGTTGTGCGAGTGAATAGACCCTTTTATGTTTTGACACCTGTGCATACAAACACTGATGCGTGAGCATCTTTTCTATCTTTTCCTAGTGAATTTGCACTTAAATTGTTGAGTTTAATAAAGAATTAATTATCTTTTAGCCACTATGGATGCTATTTTGAGTCTTGTGCAATTTTTGTTTATTTTAGGTTGCATTCAGCTGGACTTGATGGAGTTTTTGTAGCACAAGAATTAATGGAGAAAACCAGTGAGGAATGACGCGTTCACGTACCTGATGCGTGCGCGTGAATTGGAGATTTGCACAGTGACGCGTGCGCGTACCTGATGCGTGCGCGTGATTTGGCGATTGGCTCAGCGACGTGTGCACGTACCTGACGCGTACACGTGACACACAAAGAAGATCATCGACGCGTACGCATGACTGACGTATACGCGTGACATGCGCCATATGCAGGAAAAACGTAAAAAACGATGGGGGTGATTTCTGGGCTGTTTTTGACCCAGTTTTCAATCCAGAAAGCACAAATCAGAGGCTGCAGAGTGAACGAATCAAGTGGTCCCCATCCATCAATTGAAGACTTGCTGATTGCTATAATTAATTCTGATTTAAATTCAAATTTGATTTTAAAATAGAAAAAGATATTATTTTAATTTTAGAAATTATATTTTAAATTAGGATTAGTTATAAAAAGGAGAGACTTTTCTTCTATTGGGGATTCCGAGGGATTCCATGAGGGAATTATATACCAATTAACATTCCGTACTCTAGAGTTTACGAGAATCCTAGTTTTCTTCTCTAAACCATGAGCAACTGAACCTCCTTTGTTAAGGTTAGGAGCTCTATCTATTGTATGGATTGATACTATTATTTTTCTATTTTAATTCATGTTTTGATTTATATTTTAATAATTGTTTTCGTTTTTTATTTTATGAATTTGGGTGGAACGAAAGTATGACCCATGTTCTAATTGAGTTCTTGTATAACTTGGAAAAGCTCTTTACTTGAACAACAGCTTGAAAATATATTATCCTGAATTTCTAAGTGTTCGTATTTAATGGAATACGTGACATATAATCCTCTTATTTTTTGATAATTAGGATTCTTGTGGCATATAAACTGGAATTTGATCATCACCCTCTAATTGGAATTAATTGACCAAGGAATTGACAGTTAATGAATTTTAGAGGAGACTAGAAAGGTCTAAGGAATTAGGGTCTAGTCACATATAGTTTTCCATGAATTAAATCTTGCATGATTAAAATAGTCAATAAGAAAAATCAATCAGGAAAATAGATGACTCTGAAGTCTTAACTGTTTTCTCCCATATTTGGTTCTCAACTTATTTACATACCTGTCTTCCAATTTTCTGAATTTACTATTTAATGCTCTTTGAACATCCAACACTCTTTTCTGTTTGCCTAACTAAGTGGTTTAACCAACCATTGTTGCTTGATCCATCAATCCTCGTGGGATCGACCCTCACTCATCTGAGGTATTACTTGGTACGACTCGGTGCACTTGCCGGTTAGTTTGTGGGTTGTAAATCTACCACACCAAGTTTTTGGCGCAGTTTCCGTGGATTGACTATGATTAACAACTATCAGTTATTTGATTGCTTAGATTAGGTGTTTTAGTTTTAATTTTATTTAAATTTTATAAAAAAAATTTGAAAAAAATTTAAATAAATAAATAGCACCAATACTTTTCTTAATTTCAGAAATTAAGTTTGGTGTTTCCTAGTTAGTTTTATTTTAACTCTTAGAATTCTGTTCTTTCTTCTTTGCTTTCCTGTTTACCGCATGGTGCGTTTAATCCTTTTTGGTGTTTTGTGCTAAGAAAAAATAATAGAGAGAGATCACATGGGTTATTACTCACACCCAAGTAGTGATTCATATTATGGTGGATGGAGGAACTATCCAAATTTTGGTTGGCAAAGTCAAAACCAAAGAAACCTCAATGCTCCATGTTCCAACTATCAAGAGCCACCACCTCCATATTTATATCAAGAACCACCATCTCCATATTCATACCAAGAACCACCACCTCTCTATCCATATCAAGAACCATCATCCTTCTACCCATATCAAGAGCCACCATCTCCCTATTCGTACTAAGAACCATCCTCTTTTTACACTTATCAAGAACCATCATCTCCTTCTTATGCATATCAGGAGCCACCATCTCCTTATTCATCTCAAATACCATCAGATCTTGAGCTTCTCATGAAAGAATTCATACATGATATAAAGACGAGTGTCAAAAATGTAGAGAATTATGTGCATACGATGATCAAGAACCAGGAAGAAGAACAAGCAAATTGCTTCCCAAGAGATACAATGCAAGATCCTATAGAAGAAAGTGAGGAAACCAATCAAAGGAGTTTATACTCCAGTGAATTAGAGAACTTTCCACCCTCACATATGGAAGAAGAGGAAGATGCACAACCTCCCATACCCTTGGTAAGCAATGAAGAAGAGATTTAATTAGAACAAAACTACCAAGAGGTAGAGGTTGAAATTGAGGAAGCTTGCAAAGAGGTAGAAGAATTCAAAGAAGAACACAAGGGAGTGGAGCTTGCAAGACCTCTTCCAAAGCCATCACCATCCATTACAACATTCAAGTGGATAAAATTTCTATCCTTAACCTTTACTTTCCCACTTGAATATGGGCTACTGGAGACGGATGGTCAACTTAGAGCTCTTTGTGGCATTAAGAGTAAGAGGAAGATGGTTAGTGGCAAGAGTTGTCAAGCAAGGTTCAATATGGTTATATACTCCAAATTAAAGTGCAAAGATTGGTGTAGAGCTCAATTAAATAGGTATAGAAGGTTGTTTGGATATCTCTATGAGAATTCATATTGCTTGCCACCCGGTGGGAACAATGGTGATCCACAAGAAAACGGGTGTAAAAGCAAGGTTTGGGACCCTGGAATTCATTCCCACAATCAACACTCTTGGGGCCTTGTCACTTGCTACAACTTGCTCGAAGGCATTATGCGCCTAGCTTTGAATCCCGGTGGCCATTGGAATTACAAACATTGGTAGAGATTCCTGGATCAGTACAAGCACAAGCCACCATGACAAGGAGCTCACCACATGTCCAACTTAAGGACTTTAACTAAAAGTGCTTGGTGGGAGACAACCCACCGTGGTATGATCATTCCTTTTCATTCTTAGTTGATTTTCGTAGTAGTAGTTTTCTTACTTATTTGATTTTTATTGAGTTTTCACTATTTTTCTGATCATGCAGCTATTTTTGAACAGGAACCGGACACTTCAAAAAAAAAGAGCACACGACGCGCAAGCGTCACTCACGCGTATGCGTCATATGTGTGTGCGTGAAAAATAAAAGTGAACAGAGAGTTGCGTGGGAGGGGCGAAGGAAGTGTGCCTTGCGCACAAATTGGATCACGCGTACGCGTCCATGATGCGTGCGCGTGTGGATGAGTGAAATTGGCGTAATAGGTGTTTTGGCCAGAAAGTTATGCTGGTGTGGGGCTGGAACTATGCTGGGCGCACAAGCCCCACCACGCGGACGCGTCCCTGACGCGTTCGCGTTGTTTTCCCATTCTGGCCGTCCACGTGTACGCATCCCTGACGCGTACGTGTCGCTTGAGGTTCGTGCGATCCATGCATACGCGTGCCTCACGTGTACACGTCCCATGCGACGCCCAATTAAACCACCTCAGCGCCTGATTTCAAATCATCCCCTCCTAAATCCTAACTCTCTCTTGTTCTTTTATCTTTTTATCATTCTTTCATCATATTGATTGCTTTTATATCCCTCTCTGTTTGCAGTTCTTCTTTTCTTAAGGACAAGCAAACCTTTAAGTTTGGTGTTGATGCTTCGCTTATGGCTTTTCTGTCTAGTACCAAAGGGAGATGAATGTGCTTCATGAAGGAATGAGATGACCACCAGTATAATTGAGGTGGTTGAGTTCCTTTCATTCTATTTCTCTCCCGTTCTTATTGTGTTGTCTTCTGTTTTCTGTTGCTTTGATTGCTTGCATGATCTTTAGTACTTTTAGTTAAAAAAAATTTGTCTCATGTATTACTCACTAAAGCTTAAATTCAAATAAAGAAGTGATGTATTGCATGAGAAATTGAGTTATATTTAAAAGTAGTCTTATTTACTTAAATGTGGTGGTATTATTTGTGATTTTGAATGCATGACATGAACAGTGCATATTTGAATTTGAATCAAAGGATGTTGATGTATAAGGAACAAGAATTTAGAGAATTATTATGACTTCTCTAAAACAAACAAAAATTTAATCCTTGAAGCAAAAGAAACAGCAAAAGAAAAAGAAACTATAAAAGCAAGGTCCAAGGCTCTAAGCATCAATGACTAGGGAGGTCAGACATGATTAAAAGCTCAAAGAGTTGTTTCCCTAGTCATATGATGGTGGTGTTTTTTGTATCAAATAATCCTTGAGACAGAACACTCAGAGTCGAGACCAAGTGCGTTTAACAGAGTATGCCAAAGGCTTTGAGCATCACTGTCTGGGGGTAACTAAAAGAAAAATCAGAACTTAAAAGAAATTCCCCAGTTAAGTACTTGTGGTGTTTCTGTGTCAAGTAACCCTTGAGACAAAACATTTAAAGTCACGGCTAGGCTCAAGGTGAAAAGCACCAAAGAAAAATAAATAAAAGAAAATTATGCTATGTTCAAGGATTAAACTGAAGTATAAAGATCAGAGAATTCATAATATGATCCGGATTCTAATTCCGAATGACACTGACATTCCTCTGATTCAAATGAGAGTGAGATGTCAAAACTGTTCAAAATTACAATGAATAAACCCCATTTTAAGAAGGGACATGAGCTTAATCGAACTCTCATTCTCATGCAAATTCACATTCTAAGCCTATATTAGTTTGGTTGCTTGAGGACAAGCAACAATTCAAGTTTAGTGTTGTGATGCGTGAGCATCTTTCCTATCTTTTCCTAGTGAATTTGCACTTAAATTTTTGAATTTAATCAAGAATTAATTATCTTTTAGCCACTATGGATGCTACTTTGAGTCTTGTGCAAATTTTGTTTATTTTAGGTAGCATTCAACTGGACTTGATGGAGTTTCTGCAGCATAAGAATTAAAGGAGAAAACCAGCGAGGAGCGACGCGTGCGCGTGAATTAGAGATTTGCACAGTGACGCGTGCGCGTACCTGACGCGTGCACATGATTTGGCGATTGGCTCAGCGACGCGAGCACATACCTGACATGTACGCGTGACACGCAAAGAAGATCATCGACACGTATGCGTGACTGACGCATACGCGTGACATGCGCCACATGCAGAAAACGTAGAAAACGCTAAAGGCGATTTCTGGGCTGTTTTTGACCCAGTTTTTAGCCCAAAAAGCACAGATCAGAGGCTGCAGAGTGAACGAATCAAGTGGTCCCCATCCATCAATTGAAGACTTGCTAATTGCTATAATTAATTCTAATTTAAATTCAAATTTGATTTTAAAATAGGAAAAGATATTATTTTAATTTTAGAAATTAGATTTTAAGTTAGGATTAGTTATAAAAAGGAGAGACTTTTCTTCTATTGGGGATTCCGGGGGATTCCATGAGGGAATTCTATACCAATTAACATTCCATACTCTAGAGTTTAGGAGAATCCTAGTTTTCTTCACTGAACCATGAGCAACTGAACCTCCATTGTTAAAGTTAGGAGCTCTATCTATTGTATGGATTGATACTATTATTTTTCTATTTTAATTCATGTTTTGATTTATATTTCAATAATTTTTTTCGTTCTTTATTTTATGAATTTGGGTGGAACGGAAGTATGACCCATGTTCTAATTGAGTTCTTGTATAACTTGGAAAAGCTCTTTACTTGAACAACAGTTTGAAAACATATTATCCTGAATTTCTAATTGTTTGTATTTAACGGGATACATGACATATAATCCCCTTATTTTTGGATAATTAGGATTCTTGTGGCATATAAACTAGAATTTGATCATCACCCTCTAATTGGAATTAATTGACCAAGGAATTGGCAGTTAATGAATTTTAGAGGAGACTAGAAAGGTCTAAGAAATTAGGGTCTAGTCACATATAGTTTGCCATGAATTAAATCTTGCATGATTAAAATAGTCAATAAGAAAAATCAATCAGGAAAATAGATAACTCTAAAGTCTTAACTATTTTCTCCCATATTTGGTTCTCAACTTATTTACATACATGTCTTCCAATTTTCTGAATTTACTGTTTAATGCTCTTTGAACATCCAACACTCTTTTCTATTTGCCTAACTAAGTGGATTAACCAACCATTGTTGCTTGATCCATCAATCCTCGTGGGATCGACCCTTACTCATCTGAGGTATTACTTGGTATGACCCAGTGCACTTGCCGGTTAGTTTGTAGGTTGTAAATCTACCACACCACACACCCCTGTGTGTACGTACACTTTTAAAAATTTCCTAGGCGGGCACACGCACACCCCTGTGCGGACGCACATGCCCTGTTTCTCAAATTTTGCTTTGTTTTCAACTATTTCATCTTCTTGACGGGGTTGTAAGCTTCTATAACACCTTTTTAAGACTTTGGGACATATTTTTTTTTGGGTGCTCAAACATGGGAAATGGTTTAAGGGTTTTAAACACTATTATTTGGAAAAAGTTAGCAAATGGAGCACTAGGTTTCTATTGTTTTGGGGAAGGCTTGATGATGCGTGATGAATGGTTAATGAATGAGATGCGAAATCAAGGAACTGAAATGTGAAGGAACAGTGGTTGAAAAGAGCCGAGGACTCTGAATAAACTGATGGATCCATCTTGTACTATAAATGTTTTGAAAACCATTGTACCACTTTTTCATTGTGATTATGAGACGCTATGCGCCCGGCAGGGGTCGATGTTGGATCCCGCCTGTCGAGGTAGCGGCGGCGGTGTAAGGGCGGTGGTTCATCCCAATTGCGCTTAGATGTGAGGTCGGTGGCAATAGATCCCGCTTACATCCCTTCAGATCATCAGAGCGTACAGGCGCAAAACCTTGGATAGTGATCCGAGCACTATATCTCGAGGGTTCCCACACAATGAATCTGAAAGGCAACATCTCCCTGGAGATGTGTCGGGTTGGCAGTTGAACCAACAATGTGATATTACAGCCAGAAGGACAGACATTCATCATATGCATTTTCTATCTGTTTGTATGCTTTGCCGACTTGATATTGCTTCTCCCTATTTGTTAAACATGTTTAATTGCTACTTGTATTAATTGCTGTATATGCTTTTACTTGTGTTTTACTTGTATTGTATATACTTGTGCTTTGCCAGAGCGGAGGAGGTTTGGAAGGCGGTGGCGATGGGATCGCATGGCGGATCGGTTGGTCAAAGCTGTGGGACATCGGTGTTTGATTAGAGTAGAAATTTCCTAAGATAGATTACCTTGTTATGGTACTATGGCTTAAGTTGTATTAAGAAATTACATATCATGATGTTTTGGTTTAGTATGCTTTAAGTATGAATTCTTGTGATGGATATGAAGTCTAGGATTGCCTTTGGCATCCCGGAGTCTTATATCTTACATCACTAGGAACTGTTACCATACCGTACCATATTTCTGTTGTATTTTTCAGATACAGGTCACAACCCACCTCGGTGAGTTGTCTGGTTGGTGACAGAAGTGGAGGATCCGGATATTTCTTTTGAGCCTTTGATGTATTTTGAACATGTCTCTCACTTTTGTATTTTGTTTCGCCTAGAGGCTTGTGTTTGAGAGAATAAAACTTGTATAAGCAGTTTTTAGTATCTGGTTTCATATATGGTCTATATCTGGCTAGTCGACTTAAACTCCGCGAGTCGTGGCTAGCTTCTTATAATATTATACTATTATACTATGGTGTTTTGTTATTCTATACCTGTTTCTTATGCTTTAAAGTTAGTAGATTCGTTAGTACGTTTTGCGCTTTTGAAATCCATATTTTGAGTTATATTCTCCATCAGGTTCTAGATATTATTAATTTCTTCTATATAAGATATGTATAACCTTAGAACTGTCGTAACCCTTGATTAACCTTTACTTTACAACGCAAGGTAAGGCTTAGGCTAATTAGGGTGTTACAATGCATCAGCAGCATGAGACGGCAGCACGGTATGATGTTGAATGATAGGATCATTCCTTACTTGCAGATGGCTGGTCTGTACCAACTTGCAAGATTGAACGAGAGTTGGTTTCGGTTCGATGAGCCGTTGGTTAGTGCCTTCATAGAGAGATGGCGCCCTGAGTCGCATACATTCCACATGCTGTTTGGGGAGTACACGATAACCCTACAGATGGTCAGTATGTTAGCGGATGCCTGACAGACTTTCCACAGTTTATAGAGGGTGGCCGACCACCATGGGTTTGGTTTGAGGAGCTGCTCGGGGTGTTGCCTCCTGCGAACTGCATCGACAAGTTCACAGTAAAGTGCATATGGTTTGAAGAGACGTTTAGTGAGCTTCCACAGGGGGCAGATGATGAGACGGTTAGGAGGTACGCCCGTGCGTACATCGTGATGCTCCTATCGACACAGCTGTTTGGGGACAAGTCAGTTACCCGCCTCCACATCCGATGGCTGCCATATGTCGCTAGGTTGGAGGACATGAGTCAGTACAGTTGGGTTCCGTTGCGTTGTCATGGCTATACAGGTGCATGTACAGTTTGGCAAACAGAAATGTCGTCAAGTTGGCTGGTCCACTGCAGCTGCTACAGTCATGGATCTTTTGGAGGTTCTCTGGATTCCGGCCAGACGGATATGATGTTTTCCATTGGCTGTTGGCCTCGAGATAGTCTCCATTTAGCCATGCGAACTATTTTCTATTTATTTAGCATTTATAATTATTGTTAACTAAATGTTGTGGTTATCAGATGGGGAGGTTATCAGCCGAGCTTGAGCGACAAGGGGCCTCGTATCGCGAATTAGAGACTGAGGATTGATTTGCTCCAGCCGGGGGATGTGAGTATTTTCATGTTCAAGTTGTATTTGAATCTTTTTTAGTTTATGTTGACTAACAATTTGAACTTGAATACACAGTTTCTATGGATGCCATATAGCCTGGCGGAGGTCGTGCAGGTAGTACATCCTAAGATCTTGGAGCCACGACATATGACTTTGTGGAGGGCTGTGACAGCGTTGATCTATTTCACTGTCATTGAGTGTCATCCAGTAGATCGTGTACTTTCTCAGTTTGGTTGGGTTCAGGGTCAACCACGTGCTGCCCTGAACATAGATTTTCTTATGTCAAAGGATGGGAGGGGTGGAGATCGTTGGTTTCCGTTGACACTACAGAGTTAGCACATTCATTGGTCAAATAGGGCGCAACACGTGCTACAATTTGATATAGTACCTGATCCAAGACCTTCTCATGAGAACCTTGATTGGTGGTATCAGCACGGCAGGAGGTTTTTATCACCTGAGCTCATCCTAGGTGACCCTAGGGCAGCTGCGATACCAGCTCAGGCGATAGAGCGAGGCCCCGGACGACACCAGACATGGACCAGTTACCTGATGTTCCGTACAACCGTAGGGTCGCTAGGAGGCAGCGTGTTGGGACTCGATCTAGCCAGCGTGAGTGGATATGGCTGGAAGAGGCCATTGATGTCATGGGGGGGAGGGGAAGTAGGAGGAGAGGTGGGAGGCCTCGTGGACGAGGTGGACTCAGAGGTGGTGGACGAGGTCGTGCCCGCCCTGGCGGTGGCAGATTGGATGGTCACGGCAGTGGGGGGGACGAGGGTCCAAGGGGAGGTGGGGACGGGGATGACAGAGGACCCGATGATGGTCATGGCAGTGGAGGTGGGGTCGGGGACACTGGGGACTCAGGTGATCATAGAGGTGTTGAGCTGAACGAGCCTCCATCTGGACCGATCGACGACACGTTGGTGCTGGGTAGGACTCCCCCATCTGCTTTCGTGGGGCCCAGTTCATCATAGGCCGATCCGTCTACATCACATGCTGTCACACCAGATGCAGATCCCCAAGGAGGGGACGATGAATCGGACGGTGACGATGACAGGAGTGGTGATGAGGTCCCCCTGGCACATAGAGACCGGCGGGTCAGACGACCTCGGCGCTGCTTCACCGGATCACATCTCATATGAGGACTTAGCGGATTCGTCACATGTTTTATGTGTTTCTGTACTAGTTATGTATGGAAGCTTATTTATGTATTTCTGTGTTAGTTATGTATGGAAACTTATTTATGTATTTCTGTATTAGTTATGTACGAAAACTTATTTATGGAAACTTATATGTGCCTCCGTGGCATTCTGCAGTACCTTAATCGACATGGCAGCATCAGCTCTGATCAGGGGCATAATGAAAGCCGATATGACATGATAATCAAGTTTTCTGTGGTCACTAGAGATCGATGTGGCTAGACAAGTATGAGGACCATTGTACCGTTTTACCTCCCAAATTCCCTTGCGCTGGCGGAGGCTGACCCGGATTAGCCATACGCACCCGCTCCCAAACTTCTTGCACTTGCCATAGTACTTGCGGTGATCCGACTCTAATACCTTGTACTCAACCCTGCGGCGAATGCTATAAGTCTTCACGCTAAGCATGACTTCCTCCTTATCCTGAAACTACTGGCCGTCCTGAAACTCAGATACATCTCCTGCATTTTGCAAGTCTCTTGCCCCGAAGCCAACAGATACAGAGGGAGCTTTCTGAGGTGCCATGGCATCCAAGTCCAGAGCTAAGAAGTGGGGGAGGGGATACTGATTAGTACCTAAACTAGATGCTCCCCTATCGACAGGTGGAGTCGTCCGTGGTGTCTCCTCCTTGCTATCATCCGCAGCAATCGTTGTGGGCTCCACATCATAATCATCATCATCCTGCAATGCATCCTCAACCCCTTCGAGTGCTCCAACCTCTCCGAATACTGGAACACACGGAAGAGAACTGTGCGCCGCGAAATCACCGTCTCCCAATGGTCCAGCCTCGCCAACTAATGCATCACAACTTCGATTCAGATTGACGGCAAATGATGGTGAAGCCACTAAGTCTGGCTCGGGTGCAATCACCGGCACTACTGACGATAATCCAACATGCATTGCACTAGAGCTGGCTACATATCCTATGGAGTGCATATTCCTGTTCGAGCCTCCAGAACTAGATGCCACATCCACAAGTTTTGCCAACAACTCCGAAGTCCTCACCTCAGGAAACTGACGGTGACAATGAAACAGCACCTGCATATCTTCGTCACTGCTAATAATGAATGAATCATACTTCACATCATCGCGTAACACGGAAATTGGAATTCGATAGAACAACTTCTCCACCCGTTTTACGCCATGCAGTCCTAGTCTCTGGAGTATAGTACTCTTAAACTCCGCGAAACTTGTCAAAGGTTTGAGAAAAATACTAGTGGGTTCTTGTCAGTGAACTTAATTCTTGATCGCGCTTTCTTCTCAATGGACCCTCTATAGTGCACAAGAGCTACAAAACTCTCATCACTAGCCATTGTGAATCTCACTCTTCTACAAAATTTCGTATAGCAGTTTATTTTTATATACCTCCCTGCTTTGTAAATAGAAACAATTACATTCGATTTACTCTAATGCTGGTTGCATGTGTAAATCCAAGTTCACAGATAAATCAAATCTAATAGATTTTATTTAAGTTCATATCTAAATCGAATTAATTTGATTTGATTTTCATTAACTTTGTTTATCACCTCATTCGAGTCATTTAGATTCAATTTACTACCTATTTTGCTAAATCAAATTTATTCAATTCGGTTTATAATCAGTTAATAATTAATTTTATTAACATAAACTAAATTTTTTGTTAATCAAAATCAAATTTAATTTTTTAGTTAACTTTAATTATATGCAATTATTTTTAAATTTTATTTTAATATAAATATTATTGTATAATTTTTTTGCCAGTACTCTATAAATCGAATTAATTGTCTTCAATTTAATCATATAGTGCCATACATACTAAATCGATTTTAATGGCTTTGTTTTACCTAAAAGGCTAGTAACATTATAAATCGAATTGAATGGATTCGATTTACTTGCAATTGAAAATCGAATTTTTTTGTTTCGATTTAATGTGATTATTTAATTCGAAGTCATTAGCTTTAATTTACACGGAAAATCCATTTGCTTACAATTCGAATCTTATGAATTTAATTTAGTACGAATGTTTGGGTAAATCGAACATAAAAATACAACTTAAAATATTAAGATAGCGGAGAATAGAGGAGGCTTAATTTATTAAAATAAATTATCCTAAATTTTACTGTAATTGAAAGGTGAATAGGTTTTACATTCTCATGTTATTAACATCGTTATTTTAAAAGAGCTTGATAAAAATTTAATCATTATTTAGCTTGTTATATCTTACTACATTGATTCAAGAATAATCAAAACGTTACATGCATTCTCACTATAAAAGAATTTAATCCGAATAACTGTCTTATCCATTTAAATATTTATAAATAAGCAGAAAGACATTAATTATCATATTTTGTATTTGATAGCAAATATTTCGGTAGTAGAAAAAAAAATTATTTAAATAAATAAAAATAAATATTTTCATATCTACGCAAAATGTGAGAGATTGCGAATCCAAAACAAGTAACGCTTCACAATGGAAATATTAGGGTCAACTCATGCCTCATGGTAAAAAAAAAATGGCTAATAATACCTCAATTATATGGTAAATACAAGAGAAAATATCATTCATCACTTAACATTTCTCTTTTCAAATACCTTATTCCTAGAGAGGGAAATAAGTCAAGGTGAGTTGAGTTACGCTAAATTTAAACTTAATTCACAAAAATTAAACTCAATTTATTATTTAATTTATTAACGAATATTAAAATTTAAACTCGACACACTAAAAATTTATGAGTTGTCTCAAATAACATAAACGTAATATACAATTTCATATAAATAAAGTATAACTTATATATTAAAAATTTATCAATTATATATATTGTTTATTTATAATCTGCAAATTATAATTTAAGTCTATTATCAAAATCATATATAAAAAAAATAACTATAAAATTTTGTCAAAACATTAAGATATAAATATATAAATAGTTTACTTAAACTTATCACCTTCTAATTATGAGTTGTCTCAAATAACATGAACATAATATACAATTCTATATAAATAAATTATAACTTATATATTAAAAATTTATCACTTATATATATTGTCTATTTATAATTTATAAATTATAATTTGCGTTATCAAAATTATATATAAAAAAATAAATATAAAATTTTTGTCAAAACATTAATATACAAATATATAAATAGTTTACTTAGACTTATCACCTTCTAGTTTATTATTTATTTAACATACAATAAAATTGTTTAAAATCATTTCTAAGTTTTTTTTGTGTTTAAAATTGTTTAAAATTGTTTTTAACGTTAAATTTTATTTTAAAATCATCATTTTCGAATTTTTTAACAAAATACCTTTCTTCTTCCCACTCACCATCATTCTCATTTTTTCAATTCTTTCAGTTTTTTCAATCTCATCTTCTCAACTCTCGTCATAACTAAATGCAATGGTATGATATTTATTTTGAGTTTGGAGTAACGGCAGGACACCATTCATTCTTGATTTCTTGATACTCACATTGAATAAACCACAAAAAACATTTAGGAAAAAAGTAAAAAAAAAAGTAACAAATTAAGTGCACAATTAGGTTGGAAGGAAGCAAAATCAAAAGAAAAAATTCAACACCCACCATAAAATTAGAGCAAAGCTGCGAAAGACCTCGCTGCCATCGGAGATATCACCGGTACCATCGCTTTTATCTAGTCAATGATCTCAAATCTTGAGCTCTAAATCCTAAAAGATCCTTCTGATTCTATCTTTACGCTGCTCAAATTGGTCTTTGCTTTCTCTAAATTGGCCATACTTTACTCATCCAAGGATTCCATGCTTCTCTCATAACAAACAACACAACAAAGATGCCTTCTTTTTTTCTTCTTCACTTTAAACTCATATTTCCTCAATTTCTTCCACTTTGGGGATGTGTACAGTTACATGAGAATAGGGACGATGAAGGATTGGAAAAATGGAGAAAAATTTGGAAACCGAGAATGATAATGAATGGGAAAAGAAGGATTTTTTTTTTCAAAAATTAGGAAAGGATGACTTTAAAAAAACCTCAATATTAAGGAAGATTTTGAATGCAAAAAAAGTTAGGGACGATTTTGATTTTTGGCCAAAAATCACAGGGACCAAAATTGTACTTAACCCTATATAGATTAGATAAGATTTTTTAAAAATTTTAAACTCCTAAAGATAACACTAGACAAATCAAAACAAATCAAATCAAATCATTTGACAAAGCCAGAAATAAGTCAAATTTAAATCTAAACTATCTTACTTCAAATTTAAACAAAAGATAAGAAGTCTAATCAAAATCAACTAGAATTTCAAGTAATTTTGAAATCTGAATTAAATGTGATGAACTTAGCTAGAAGCGATTTTGATTTAGAAAACTTATCATGATTGCTTGCACTCCAAGTAACTTGAGGAAAATCATATTCTTTGCACTCCAAGTTGATGTAATTTCACTTGAGGTAAACTCTTAGTCTTCTTGATATACGAGGTTGGCACAATGTAATTCTTTTAGTAATCAGATCATTGAACTTGGCAAAATTACCATTCTACCTCTATGTTGGAATTACGAAAATACCCTCTTAATCTCATACCATTCTACCTCTATGTTTGATGATTAAAAGAGAAGAGGTATCGCTACGGAATACATAGTTGGTCATCTCCTGGAGCAACATTGATAGTGGAGGAAGCCATCGCGATGGTTAGAGGTAAGGATGAAACCTTTTTCATGATTTTTGAGTTATTCTGTGGCGTAATGTCTTTTTAGTGGTGTGCTGTATGTGTTCCTCTGATTTAGGGTAGGGTTTGGGGTGACTATGGGTTTGTGTGACTGTTCTTATATCATTTGAGTATGTCAGAATGCTTTGCTTTTACTGGCTTTGTGATAATTTTTAGTTAAGGGTGTTTCATTTTAAGGATGGTTCTTTTCGTTTGTTGCATGTTCATTTTGGATTTAGGATATGTTTTCTTATGATTGAGAATAGCTAGTGTAAGTGTGTTTGCTAATGGTATTTTCGTCTCTGTTATTGTAGATGGAAGGTCCTCCTATAACATTTGTGTTTTACCATTGTGGATTGTTCAAATAGTGTGTTGATGGAGACATGATATATGAACCTGACAATACATAAGTCTTGATGGGTGTTGAAGGAGAGACACTTGATGTGTTCTTTGTAAGGGGTCATTATAAGGAGTTGGGATACATTGAAAGCTGGAAACTGTTGGTGGAAGGCTCCTTGAGTTCCCCTTTCATCTGGGTTGAGAAGCTTAGTCACAGATGCAGATTTGCTTGCAATGTGCAAGGATTGTAGGAGAAACTAATATTTGATTAATCTATACTTTGAGAACTGTATTTCACAGTCATGTATGATAGACAACATGGAGGAGGATGTAGTCAATGTGAAAGTAGAAAGAAGCAAGCAGAATAATTCTTCCCAAGCTAAGAAGTGCCATTCTCAACCTGCCAAGATGCCCATTACAATGCACCATCAGTCCAAGAAACAAATCTTTTAGCCCACTAAACCAATCTCACAACCCAATTCTCAGCCCAACAAACTAACTATAAAGTCCAATTCTCAGGCCACTAAACTAGCCCATAAGCCCATCAAGACTACATCTCAACCCATGAAGGCTCCCTTGCAGCCCATCAAACCCCACTTTCAGCCTAAAAAGACCACCCATCAGGGCAATACAGTTTTATCTCAATCCAATACATCATCTCAAATAGCTAAGAACTCACAAGGTAATAAGAATAAAGAAAGTAGCAGTGGTTGTAGACTCACCAGATCTGGATGACATGTGAAAAAAGCTCCCATCCAGGAAGATGAGTGTGACTCTCATGACTCATATGAGAGTGCTAAAGATGAACTGTATAGGCCTTTCAAAGTTCTAGGAGACAATCTGTATAGCAGTGACAATGATAGTGACAGTGACAATAGAAAAAGTAGTGCAAGAAGTGAGGTCTGAGAGAAGCATAGACTTCCTAAGACCAAAATAGGGGATAAAAAAGTTATACACTGATGACTCTAGCTATGAGGGTTCTGAAGATGAACAAAGCTCTGACTTTGGTATGTTTATTTGCTTAGGGTTATATGTTTATTGATTTATTTGGAAAATGTTTAGGGTAGCTTATGTTTTGAATTTTTCTTGGCAGATTTAGATGAGGATGATGATGATCTTGAAGGTGCCTCAAATGCTGACTCATGGCATTCAGAAAATTCTGGTAAAGAGCTGGACTCTGAATTTATGCAAGCTACTAGGGATTACACAATCTAGTGTGGTAGAAATATTTTATTCACAAAGAATGATAAGGTTAGAGTTAGAGCTATTTGTAAGACTGAAGATTGTCCATGGGTAGTATATTGCGCATGTAACAAACAAGATGGGTCTTGACAAATTAAAACTCTTGTTGATAGTCACACCTATCCAAGAAGGAGAAAAAATAGAGCTGCCACCCAAATATGGACACTTAGTAAACTAGTATCTAAGCTTAGGAAACATCCTACTATGAAACATCGAGAGGTTTACGACTGGTTTGTAAGAAAGTGTAATGTGTATTTAAATAGCACATGCATTACTAGAGCTTTGAAAGATGCTAGAACGGTTGTGGAGGGTGATGAGATAGCACAGTATAGGTTGGTGTGGGACTATGCTAATGAATTACTAACTAGCAACCCGAGATCCACAATACAAGTTGGTGTCATCCCCATGCCCGAGATTCCTCCTCTATTTGATCGATTCTATGTATGTCTTGATGCCTGGAAGAGGGGGTTTAAGGTAGGTTGTAGACTTTTAATTGGCTGGATAGAGCATTTCTGAAGACATTGCATGGGGTCAAATTCTAACAGTGTGTGGACAAGATGCTAACAATCACATCTTTGTGATTGCTTATGCGATTGTTAGTGTGAAAAAGTAAAGATAATTGGCAGTGGTACCTGGAGCTACTTCACAAGGATCTAGGAGACTATAGAGAGAATAAATGGTGCTTCATCTCAGACATGCAGAAGGTAAGGATGCAATTGATATCAGCCAATCTGAAAGTATTCCACCAATCCAAGATACACAACAAGTTGTATAATTACTACTCAATTGTAAAAAATATCAGCTTCATTTTATCATTTAACAAATTTATTTGGTATTGGATTATGTAGGATCAAATGATAGCTAGGCCACCTAAATTACAAGTGATTGAAGGGAAAGCAAGAGTTAGATCCTTCTTTGAACCTACTGCAACTGCACCAGTGGCTATCTCTGCTAAGACAATCAAAGGAATAAGTTCTGCAACTGCTAAGAAGCTGGCCAACTTTATGAATTTTGTGCCTACTCCAGGCTTCAAGCACCCAAAAAAGAATGATAAAAAACTTTGATTGGAAAGAAATGTGTTCTGATTGACTTTTTTTTGTATGGGGCTACTTTATGTTTTTTGTACAAAGCATATGAAGTACCATATTAAACATTATGGTTATCTGTAATTTGAAAGTTGTATGTGCCCTTTTCTTTTGGTGTAGCCTTCTTTTTAGATTGTATCCTCATGCAAAACCTTATGAATTTGCTGTGGTATTTATCCTTAAGACAATGTGACAATTAGCCTTCAATGGCAAGACAATGCTAATATTACTTAGTTTGATTACTTAGTCTGTTTATGGTTTAATAATATATCTTATAGCAACAGTGATTAGTTTGCAATATTTGACAATGTTAATAATGGAGAGGGTGGACTTCATCTTAAACAACCAAATTCAAACATCTATTCTCATTCAAGCCATGCAATTCAATACACCATTACTTATAGCAACAGAATTGTGTTTACTTGGAAGTACATATCAAACAATAAAGGATCACACTAATTACAACTACCACAAACATGAAAATTATTAGCAGTTTTAAAGCTCTAACTTCAGCTTCCAAGCTACCCAATCTCCATGCCACATTCACCCTCCATTCATTATAGTCACTTTCAACCTACAAATCAGTTCTATAATCTTTCTTTGTTCCACCTTCAGCCACTCCTTGATAGTCATCATCATTAACCCACTTAAAGTCATTATAGTGATGGCCCTTCTACAAATTGAAAAATCAGAAAAGAAAAAAATGAAAAATACCCAACAACACAGAACAAGATGAAAAACCTTTAACTTTTTCAACACCACTCACCCGGTACCTTGAACATGCATAGAATAATCTATCTGGGTTCTTTGCTATCCCATATTTTTTTATCACAGCCTTCAACCCGGAGAAACGTAATTTCTCATGAGTCTTCCTCCTCATTCGCATTGAAGCGCTGGAACCATTACTTTCGTGTGACGGAAATCACACACCACCACTACGACTTCCATTTTCTATCTCCATCCTCGCGGCGAACCAACAATATCAAGTTCTACCCAAGTATATGGCCCTCTAATTGTTGATCGCGACTTATTTATCATCGAATTTAGGATTAGGGTTCATCCACTAAGGGACTGATTTGAATTGTTTTAACGTACTAACCTTGTGAGAAACAACATGGTACACCTAGGCATCTGCCACTCTGGCAGTTAACAGAATACATCAGCAAACATTAGCCACTTTAGTGTATGAGATGATGGAAGGACGAACGTGAACATGTCTGCTATCTTTTGGAGACGACTTTGATTAACTTTATCTTTCGGGGATGAAAATGGAGATCGAGGTATCTTTCAGGAATGATTTTAACTATTCACTCCTCTATAGTTCGTCTCAAATCTGCATATATCAAAAGGAGAAAAATTAGATACATTAAACACAATTGACCTTCTAATCTGTCTGACTAAGACCTGCAAGATAACCATAGCTTGCTTCAAACCACAATCCTCGTGGAATCGACTCGCTCAGGCATTACTTGGACGACCCAGTGCACTTGCTGGTACTGCCTGTACGAAAGTGTGGGGTTTACGTACATGCACCGTACACCAGGTCATCCAAGTAATATCTCAAGTGAGTGAGGGTTGATCCCACAAGGATTGTTAGACTGAGGAAACAATGGTTATCCAGTTGGACTTAGTTAGGCGAATCAGAGAATGTGTTTTTATGGTTGAAATGCATAAAACAATAAATAAGCAAGTAAATAAACAAATAAAGGGTTTGGTGTGAAAACAATATGAGAAAATAATTAAGGCTTCAAAGATGTTTATCTTTTCGGATTATAAGTTGTTACCAACTATTTTAATAATGCATGATTCATTCCATGACAAACTGTAATTAACTAAACCCTAATCCTTTAGTGATTTAGTTTCCTCTAACCTTTATTAACCGCCACTCTCGTGGTCACTTAATTCCGATTAAAGGGTTAAGTACAAAAACTAGTTTATGGCCATAAAAACCCTAATTACCCAAATCTAATAGGATTATATGTCACATATCTCAATTAGTTCAAGTAATTAACAATTTAAGAGGAATTTGTTTTCAAACTATTGTTCAAGTGAGATAACTCTCCCGAAAATCACAAGAACACCAGTAGAATAAGGATCATACTCCCGTTCCACCCAAATTCATAAGATTAAGAACGAAAACAATCCTTAGAATTGAATCAATACATTAATTAAAATAGAAGAATAATAGTTCTAATCCATAAAAATAAACAGAGCTCCTAACCTTAATCGAGAGGTTTAGTTGCTCATGACTTACAGAGAAAACAGGGTTCTGAAAAGTGCGGAAGAGAAAAGATAATATTCGAACCCCCTAAGAGGAGTATCTTTTCCCTTTTATACTAACCTAATTTGATACAGAAATAAAATAAAATAATAAATCCTAAGACTCAAAGATATTGTTTGTAAATAAAAATTACAAAAAAATAATAAATCCACTTGAGAGGCCCAAAGAAAGGGTGATTCGGACTGCTTGATGGCGTTAAATGCCACTTTGGACGTTTAACGCCCTAAGGGGAGTAAAGTTGCACATGCCTGAGATCCCTTGCTGGCACTAAACACCAGTTGGGCATTTAACGCTCAGGGGGATGCTGCCTGCTTTTTTCTTTTTCAGCTTCAAACTCTGCCAAATTGCTCCAAATTTAACCTAAAATAATAAAAATACTAAAACAACTCAAAGTAGCATCCAAATAGGATTTTTGCACTAAAATTAAGTAAAACTAAATAAAATCTAATTAAAAACAACTAGAAAATGACCATAAAAAGGGTACAAGATGCTCACGCATCAACTACCTTAAATTTGATACTGTTCCTAAAGATGGAAAGGAGGCACGAAGACTCATAAGGAAAACACAAAATTATACCTTGGTCAACATTGTTCTCTACAAAAGAGGGATATCTATGCCTCTATTAAAGTGCGTCCCAACTTCTAACAATAAAGAAGTCTTAGAAGAAGTACATAATGATATATGTGGGAACCAGTTAGGAGCATGATCACTTGCAAGAAAGTGATCCGAGCCAGCTTCTTTTGGCTGACCTTGCAAAGGAAAGCGGCCGAGTTCGTCAAGAAAGCCTTGTCAGAAGCATGCCGACTTCCATATTGCACCTCTCAAGGAGCTTATCAGTGTCACCTCACCTTGGCCATTCGCAAAATAGAGTGTGACCTCCTTGGACCATTTCCACATGCTCCAGGACAAGTAAAATAACTCAAAGTAGGAATTGACTATTTTACTAAGTGGATCGAGGCAGAACCATTAACAACCATCACAACTCAGCGAAGTTGAAAATTTTTTTATAAGAACATTGTTACAAGGTATGGAGTCCCACACTCAATCACCACAGATAATGGAACTCAATTCACTGACTTAACCTTTAGGAACTTGGTGGCTAGCCTTAAAATCAAGCACCAATTCACATCGGTAGAACACCCTCAAGCCAATGGTCAAGCTGAAGTAACAAATAAAGTAATTTTGGTTGGGTTGAAATACTGACTACAAGATACAAAGGAAGCATAGGTAGACGAGCTATTCACATCGGTAGAACACCCTCAAGCCAATGGTCAAGCTGAAGCAACAAATAAAGTAATTTTGGTTGGGTTGAAATGCTGACTACAAGATACAAAGGAAGCATGGGTAGACGAGCTTCCTCAAGTTCTGTGGACATATCGAAAAATTCCTCATTCAACAACAGCGGATTCACCTTTATGATTTGCTTATGGCATAGAAGCCATGATTTCTGTATAGATCACTAAAGAATCTCTAAGAGTTAGATTTTATGATGAAGTGGTCAATATCCAAGCACAAAAGGAAGAACTCGTTATCCTTCCAAAAGTCCGAGAACAAGCTCGGATCAAAGAAAAAGCATTGAAACAAATGATGGCCTTAAGGTACAACCAGAAAGTAAACAAGAGAAGCTTTGCCACAAATAACCTGATACTGATCTGAAATGACGTCGAAGTTCAGAAGTCGGGCAAGAAAAAGCTGTCAGCAAACTGGAAAGAACCTTATAAGGTCACTGAGTTTTAGGAAAGGGTTACTATAAGGTGTCCGACTTAAAAGGGAACTAGCTCCCGAGGTCGTGACACGCATGTAACTTAAAAAAGTATTACAATTAGTGAAGCCTACCTTGCTCCACGGTATACTCTTTTTTCCGACTTTATGGTTTTTTTCCGAGAAGGGTTTTTCCGAAGGGGGTTTTAATGAGACATTATAGTAAGGGCTAGGGATTATAAGGAAATCTTTAGTAGCGAACTTGTGTAAACCTTTTCTCTTTGATCAATAATAAAGTATTTCTTCTATTACCTTTTTAATTCTCAAATGCATTAATTTAAACTTGAAAAACTCCAAAACTCATTGACTGACTTATATGGTCAGCAAGATAAAGTGACGAGGTACAAATTAATGTAAGAAGTTATGTAAACAGTTCATAAACCAACTTATAACATGAGTCAGAACAAAACAAAATGCAAAAATAACTTGGCAAAAGCTTGATTACATGAAGTCAGAACCTACAAAGGGAAAAAATAACACTTATGTATATAAAAGTCCAGAAAAGACCGATCTATCTCGCCGACGTCTTTTCTAAGTTAGCAAAAACAACATTGGAAGTTGTCGAAATAAATTCTTCAACTAAGACACGTTTAAAATGATGCAGTCATTCATACAAAAAAAAAACACTACTAAAATAGTAGAAGAAGGTTTTTTAAAAAATAGAATAAAAAGGTTGTTCAAACTACAGCTAAGACAAAAATGAAATTGTTCAAACCTAACTATTACATTAAAGACCCACAGATCGGGCCATTTACAAACCACAAAAGTTGAACAAGGTTACAAAGGATTAAATTGTTCTCCTGTGATAGCATCCTCGGGTTGAAAAGGAGAGGTTGGATCGTATTCAAACACTGGCATTGCATGAATTGGACGAGTTAGAGGAGGAAGGAGCTCGCCACCAAATTGAGGGTCCGGATCCTAAGAAGTCTGTCTGACCTGTTCCCCGAGGCTGCGTTTGTTTATAGAGACAGGACACTGAGACAGGGACATTGAGACATAAAATCATGTTTGATAGAGAATACATGAACAGAGACAATGTGTCCAAAGACACTGAATTAGTGTATTTTGTGTCCATCCTGATAGGAAGGACACAGAGACACTAACAAGGGACACAACTTATTTTTTATTTTTTCTTTCATTATTCTTGTTAATTTTTCATAATTATATTTTTTATTGTTATATTTTTCATCTCAAATTTTTTGAATGAAAAAAATAAGAATAAATTGAATTTTCATAATTTGTTCTTGTTTATCACCAAACAAAATATAAGAACACAAAATTTTGTGTCTCTGTCCATCAGTGTCTTATCCTGTCCTGTTCTCAGTGTCTTGTCCTGTCTTATTCTTAGAAACAAACGCAGCCCGAGGCCTTTGGATCGGGCACAGGGGTGTCCTCCTTATCATCTGGAGCAGGAATAATTTTCCCATCCACCACTATGTTGTCTGGGCTGATGAGGGAGAGGTTTGCCTTGAGAGCAATAACTCAGAACTGGGCCTTCCACCAAATCAAGTTTCTCCCCAAAACTTGGGTATAACTCTCTTCAGCTTTCTTCTTCAAACCCTCAGACATGACCAAAGCAACCTCCGCTTGTTTGACTTTGTCCCGAGCTTTACCAAGGTTGGAGAGTCGTGCATCCCTCTCTTTCTCCAACACTTTTTTGGACTCCGTCAAGGAGGCCACTTCATCCTACGAAGCCATCAGGGAGCTATGAGTGGCATTAAAGGAAGTTTTCTCCAATTCCCTGGCCAATGCTGCACAAATACCTGCCGTCCGAACTCCACCTTGTGCCAAGAGCTGAAGGTGGCTTCTGATGGCTACATAATCCATGCTGATGTAGCTATGAGGAAGGATGTACTTTTCACTCCAAGCAAGGTCAAAACCTTGCTCGTATATACTTTCTGACTCCGATGTCTTACACTTTTTAGGATTCGGCTCAGAAGTAGGAGGGGGAGGATGAGCTGCTGGTTTGGATGAAGTGGTAGGAAGAATCAGTTGAGAGGTCGGGTCGGGAATAACTTATGCGTGAGCACCAGTTATATCTTTTCTATGTGATTTATATGATTTTTTGTTGATTTGTTAGAGGATTTTAGTGGATTATCCCCCATTGGATGCTACTTTGAGTTTTGTGGCTTTTGATTGATTTCAGGTAGCATTCGGATGAAGGATTGAGGAAAAAGGGATAAACGCCACGACTCGGTGTTTAACGTCCAAGGCTTCGTACTTCGTGCCACAACTCTGGACACTTGGCGCTAAAAGCCCACTCACTGGCGTTTAGCACCGAGACACTGATTTTGCACACAAGCCTTGCTGCCTTGGTGGCGCTGAATACCCAGTACCTGGAGTTTAGCACCAAATGTGTACAAAAAAGTGGGGACCACATGTTTATAATGTAACAAATTAACAAGGCTTTCGGAGATTTGATTTTGTAAATCAAATAGCTATTAGAAAATATCTCTTAGGGTCTTATTTAAGTTTTATATCTCTTTTTTATTAGTACTATAAATAGGATTTAGATCCGCCTTCGCGGGAACTTCTCTTCTCCTAATTTTCATTCCACACTTTTTACACTTTTTCTCTGCTAGAGTTTTCTACATCATGAGCAACTAAGCCTCCATTGTTAAGGTTAGGAGCTCTGTTTACTTGAATGGATTAATAAATATTTGTTCTTCTACCTTTGATTAATGTCTTGATTATTGTTTAAGGATTGGTTTCGTTCTTGATCCTAGAGATTAGTGATTATTGAAAAATAAATCTAATTCTACTTGAATTCTATTTGAGTCTTAGAAAAGTTATATCATTAGAATTACAGCTTAAAACCAACTTCTCAAAACTTCTAATTATTTGGAGTTAGTGTGGTACGTAACATATAACTGCATTATGCTTTGGGATTCTTAGGGTTGTGTGGCTTAAAAATCAGAAACTTAACTAAATCCTCTTATATAATTGAGTGATCAAGGAATTGACGGTCGGTTATATTAGAGGAAATTGGATATAAACGTAATTATTGCATGATTAAGGTGGTTGACATTGAATATTAATCCGGACATTTAAACATCTCCAAGCCTTAACTCCATTCTCATACCGTTCTCTCAACCGTTCATTATTTGCTTTCTTACTTTATTGTCTTTTATTTTACTTGGTAATCAAAACTCTCATTTCAATTTGTCTAACTAGAATAGCTAATCAACCATTGCTTGCTTAGTACGTTAATCCTGGTGGGATCGACACTCACTCACTATTCCTTTTTAATTTTCATTTCTTCTAGTTTTATTTTCTTTTAAATTTTTGCCCCCTCTTTATTTATTTTTGTTTTTTTTCTTATATTTTTGTGTACCTCACTGGGATTCTCTTCACTGTGATGTTGAGAATCCCACTTTTTCTTATTCTATTTGTTTATGCATAGAAACAGGAATAAAGAGCCTTTTCTGTATGATCTTAAGATTGAAAGGACTCTTCGGAAGCAAAGGAAATAAGCTAGAGCTCAAGAAATTCAAGAAGTCTTTGGAGACAAGTCTGAAGAGGAAGCTAGACTCAGTATGGCTAATAATACTGATAATCTTGTGGTCAATAATTCCAACAATGCCCCTCCTATTAGAAGAACTCTGGGGTCTTATACTAACCCTAATCCTGGGAGTTGTGTGGGAAGTATTGTACCACCGATTGTGCATGCAAATAACTTTGAGTTGAAACTATTTGCATCATACTTGATTCTAGACCAAGCTTAAGTTCTATAATATTCTTTAAATTTCTTGAAACTTCATCATGCTCTACTTGTATCACTTGTAACCTCTAGCCATTTTTGTTGACTTCAAAACAAAAGAAGAATTTTGCTTCTTCTTTTCACAATCTCCCACTCAAAATTATTCTTTTGGTGTATTCATGTTGCTTATATTTTTAATAGGCCAAGAGAAGATATGCACCAATCAAATTTATATGTATTGATTGGTTTTGTCATGATATATACAAGATTTTCGTTGGTGTGAATTTTCTGCATATCCGCTTTTCCTTCCTCCACTACTTCACGAACAAAATGATATTGAATGCCTATGTGCTTTGTTCTTAAGTGAAAGACAGGATTCCTTGCAATGTGTAACGCACTCTGACTGTCACAAAATATTAAAATCATATCCTGATTGTACCCGAGTTCCTCCGTTAACCTTTGCAACTAAATTGCTTTCTTACGTGATTGCATAGCTGCCATATATTCGGCTTCTGTAGTTGATAATGCTACAACTTCATGTAATTTTGATAACCAACTTACTGTACCTCCTACAAGTGTGAACACATAGCCTGTAGTAAATTTTCTTTTGTAAAGATCCCCTGCGAAATTAGAGTCAACATAACCTTTGATGGTAAATTCAAATATTCCAAAACATAAAGCAACTTTAAAGGTTCCTTTGATATATCTCAGGATCCTTTTCACATCACTCCAGTGCTTTTTTCTTGGATTTTCCATGAATCTCCTGACCATCTCGACAAATTGAGTAATATCTGGTTTGGTGCAAATCATGGCATACATAAGACTTCCCACTGCAGATGCATACGGTACTCGAAACATTTCTATCTTCTCTACTTCACTGTTAGGACACATCTCAAAAGATAATTTAAAATTGATAGGAAGTGGGATAGTGATGAGCGGATAATTTATACGCTTTTTGGCATTATTTTTAGTATGTTTTAGTTAGTTTTTAGTATATTTTTATTAGTTTTTAGTTAAAATTCACTTTTCTGGATTTTAATATGAGTTTGTGTGTTTTTCTATGATTTCAGGTATTTTCTGGCTGAAATTGAGGGACTTGAGCAAAAATCTGATTCAGAGGCTGAAAAGGACTGCAGATGCTGTTGGATTCTGACCTCCCTGCACTCGAAGTGGATTTTCTGGAGCTACAGAAGCCCAATTGGCGTGCTCTCAACGGCGTTGGAAAGTAGACATCCTGGACTTTCCAGCAATATATAATGGTTCATACTTTGCCCGAGATTTGATGGCCCAAACTGGCGTTCCAAATCAGCTCAAAACTGCCCGGCGTTAAACGCCGGAACTGGCACAAGAATGGGAGTTAAACGCCCAAACTGGCACAAAAGCTGGCGTTTAACTCCAAGAAGAGTCTCTACATGAAAATTGTTCAATGGACGTTCACTGGCGTTTAACTCCATAGCTTGCTTCATACCAACAATCTCCATGGGATCGACCCTTACTCGCGTAAGGTTTATTACTTGGACGACCCAGTACACTTGCTGGTTAGTTGTGCGAAGTTGTGATAAAGAGTTGGGATTACAATTGTGCGTACCATGTTGATGGTGCCATTGATGATCACAATTTCGTGCACTAAGTTTTTGGCGCCGTTGCCAGGGATTGTTGAGTTTGGACAACTGACGGTTCATCTTGTTGCTTAGATTAGGCATTTTTCTTCAGAGTTCTTAAGAATGAATTCTAGTGTTTCAAGGTGATGTTCTTATCATCACCAAAGCTGATTGATCTTCATCAATTTAGCTCTTGAATGCAATGTCCTGCTGAAGCTTGGCTAGCCATGTCTAATTCCTTTAGACTGAAGCTTTAGACTAGCATTGCATGATTCCTGGAATTCTCATTAAGAATTTTGATATCTTTATTTTCTTTTTCCACTTAATTTTCGAAAAATCCAAAAAAAAAATTTACAAAATCATAAAAACCAAAAATATTGTATATTTCTTGTTGAGTCTAGAGTCTCATTTTAAGTTTGGTGTCAATTGCAATTTTCTTTTCTTCTAGCATTCATTCATGTGTCTTCAAGATGTTCTTGATGATTTCCTTGCTCTGATCTTTGAATTCTCTTGACTTGAGTGTTTTGTTGTTTCTCATATGCATTCTCATTTTGTTAGTGTCAATAGTATACAAACTTCTAAGTTTGGTGTCTTGCATGCATTGTTTATTTGATTTTAGTTGCATTTTGATTATTCCTCATCATTAAAAATAAAAAAAACATTTTAATTTGTGTCTTTTCAAGTCAATAATACAGAGAATTGAAGATTCAGAACATACAGCAGAGGAATTACACAGAAAAAGTTGGGCGTTCAAAACGCCCAGTGAAGAAGGCAAACTGGCGTTTAAACGCTAGCCAGGGTGCCTGGCTGGGCGTTTAACGCCCAAAAGGGTAGTGCTTTGGGCGTTAAACGCCAGAATGTGCACCATTCTGGGCGTTTAACGCCAGGATGGCACAAGAGGGAAGATTCTGTTTTCAATTCAAATTTTTTTCAAGTTTTCAAAATTTTTCAAAATCAAATCTTTTTCAAATCATATCTTTTCAATCACATGTTTTCAAAATCAATTTCTTTCTATTTTCAAAAATACTTGCTAACAATTAATGATTTGATTCAACATTTCAAGTATGTTGCCTTTTCTGTTGAGAAAGGTTTAATGTTTGAATCATATCTTTTCTTGTTAGCCAAGTCATTAATTTTTAAAATAAAATCTTTTTAAATTGCTTTTCAAATCATATCTTCTCAATCACATCTTTTTAAAACCATAACTTTTCAATCATATCTTCTTAATCATATCTTTTTTTAAAATAATTTTCAATCATATCTTTTTAATTTCTTATTTCAAAATCTTTTTCAAAAATCACTTGATTTCTTTTCCACTCTTGGTTTTTGAAAATCAATTAGTGTTTTTCAAAATGTTTTTTAAAATCTTTTTAATTTATTTTTAAAAATTTCTTCCCCTCTTCTCACATCCTTCTATTTGTGGGCTAACACTATTCCTTAATGCATAATTCGAACTCCATCTTCCTTGATAAGTTCGAATTTTCTACCTCTTCCTTCTATTTTTCTTTTCCTCTGACACCTCAAGGAATCTCTATACTGTGACATAAAGGATTCCATATTTTCTTGTTCTCTTCTCTTTTATATGAGCAGGAGCAAAGACAAAAGCATTCTTGTTGAGGCTGATCCTGAACCTGAAAGGACCTTGAAGCGAAAACTAAGAGAAGCTAAGGCACAACTCTCTGTAGAGGACCTAACAGAAATCTTCAAAGAAGAAGAACCCATGGCAGCCAAAAACAACAACAATGCCAACAATGCAAGGAAGATGCTGGGTGACTTTACTGCACCTACTCCCGACTTCTATGGGAGAAGCATCTCTATCCCTGCCATTGGAGCAAACAACTTTGAGCTTAAGCCTCAATTAGTTTCTCTAATGCAACAGAATTGCAAGTTCCATGGACTTCCATTGGAAGATTCTCATCAGTTTTTAGCTGAATTCTTGCAAGTCTGTGACACTGTCAAGACTAATGGGGTTGACCCTGAGGTCTACAGACTTATGCTATTCCCTTTTGCTGTAAGAGACAGAGCTAGGACATGGTTGGACTCACAACCTAAAGAAAGCCTGAACTCTTGGGAAAATCTAGTCAATGCCTTCTTGGCAAAGTTCTTTCCACCTCAAAAATTGAGTAAGCTTAGAGTGGAAATCCAAACCTTCAGACAGAAGGAAGGAGAATCCCTCTATGAAGCTTGGGAAAGATACAAACAATTAATCAGAAAGTGTCCCTCTGACAAGCTTTCTGAATGGAGCATCATAGGTATTTTCTATGATGGTCTGTCTGAACTGTCCAAGATGTCTTTGGATAGCTTTGCTGGAGAATCTCTTCATCTGAAGAAGACGCCTGCAGAAGCTCAAGAACTAATAGAAATGGTTGCAAATAACCAATTCATGTACACTTCTGAAAGGAATCCTGTGAACAATGGGACAAATCAGAAGAAAGGAGTTCTTGAGATTGATACTCTGAATGCCATATTGGCTCAGAACAAGATATTGACTCAGCAAGTCAATTTGATTTCTCAAAGTCTGTCTGGAATGCAAGCTGCACCAGGCAGTACTTAGAACGCTTCATCGGAAGAAGAAGCTTATGATCCTGAGAACCCTTCAATGGAAGAGGTGAATTACATGGGAGAACCCTATGGAAACACCTATAATCCTTCATGGAGAAATCATCCAAATCTTTCATGGAAGGATCAACAGAGACCTCAACAAGGTTTCAACAATAATAATGGTGGAAGAAACAGGTTTAGCAATGGCAAGCCTTTTCCATCATCTTCTCAGCAACAGACAGAGAATTCTAAGCAGAGCCATTCTGACTTAGCAACCATGGTCTCTGATCTAATCAAAACCACTCAAAGTTTCATGACTTAAACAAGGTCCTCCATTAGCAACTTGGAGGCACAAGTGGGACAGTTGAGCAAGAAAATTACTGAACTCCCTCCTCGTACTCTTCCAAGCAATACAGAAGAGAATCCAAAAGGAGAATGCAAGGCCATGACCCACATGGCCGAACTTGGAGAGAAGGAAGAGGCAGTGAGCGCCACTGAGGAAGGCCTCAATGGACGTTCACTGGCCTCCAATGAGTTCCCTAATGAGGAACCATGGGAATCTGAGGCTCACACTGAGACCATAGAGATTCCATTGGATTTACTTCTGCCTTTTATGAGCTCTGATGAGTATTCTTCCTCTGAAGAGGATGAGTATGTCACTGAAGAGCAAGTTGCCAAGTACCTTGGAGCAATCATGAAGCTAAATGACAAGTTATTTGGTAATGAGACTTGGGAGAACGAACCTCCTTTGCTCACCAAAGAACTGGATGACTTGTCTAGGTAGAAATTACCTCAAAATAGACAAGATCCTGGAAAGTTCTCAATACCTTGTACCATAGGTACCATGACCTTTAAGAAGGCTCTGTGTGACCTAGGGTCAAGTGTAAACCTCATGCCTCTCTCTGTAATGGAGAAGCTAGGGATCTTTGAGGTACAAGCTGCAAGAATCTCACTAGAGATGGCAGACAATTCAAGAAAACAAGCTTATGGACTTGTAGAGGATGTTCTGGTAAAGATTGAAGACCATTACATCCCTATTGATTTCATAGTCCTAGAGACTGGGAAGTGCATGGATGAATCCACCATCCTTGGTAGACCCTTCCTAGCCACAGCAAAGGTTGTGATTGATATGGACAGAGGAGAATTGATCATTCAAGTGAATGAAGAATCCCTTGTGTTTAAGGCTCAAGGATATCCCTCTGTAACCATGGAGAGGAAGCATGAAGAGCTTCTCTCAAAACAGAGTCAAATAGAGCCCCCACAGTCAAACTCTAAGTTTGGTGTTGGGAGGTGATGAGCGGATAATTTATACGCTTTTTGGCATTATTTTTAGTATGTTTTTAGTATGATCTAGTTAGTTTTTAGTATATTTTTATTAGTTTTTAGTTAAAATTCACTTTTCTGGACTTTACTATGAGTTTGTGTGTTTTTCTATGATTTCAGGTATTTTCTGGCTGAAATTGAGGGTTCTGAGCAAAAATCTGATTCAGAGACTGAAAAGGACTGCAGATGCTGTTGGATTCTGACCTCCCTGCACTCGAAGTGGATTTTCTGGAGCTACAGAAGCCCAATTGGCGCGCTCTTAACGGCGTTGAAAAGTAGACATCCTGGGCTTTCCAGCAATATATGATAGTCCATACTTTGCCCAAGATTTGATGGCCCAAACCGGCGTGGCAAATCAGCCTCAGAAATTCCAGCGTTTAACGCTGGAACTGGCATAAAACTTGGAGTTAAACGCCCAAACTGGCATAAAAGCTGGCGTTTAACTCCAGAAAAGGTCTCTACACGAAAATGCTTCATTGCTCAGCCCAAGCACACACCAAGTGGACCCAGAAGTGGATTTTTACGTCATTTACTCATTTCTGTATACCCTAGGTTACTAGTTTACTATTTATAGGATCTTTTGACATTGTATCTGTATCTCATGACACTTTACACGTTTCTCATTGTATTTTCTATAGCATGAGTCTCTAAACCCCATGGTTGGGGGTGAGGAGCTCTGCTGTGTCTTGATGGATTAATGCAATTACTACTGTTTCTCATTCAATCATGCTTGCTTCCATTCTAAGATACTACTTGTTCTTAAATCGGATGAATGTGATGATCCGTGACAATCATCATCTTTCTCAACTATGAACGTGTGCCTGACAACCACCTCCGTTCTACCTTAGATTAAGTAGATATCTCTTGGATTCTTTAACCGGAATCTTCGTGGTATAAGCTAGAACTGATGGCGGCATTCAAGAGAATCCGGAAGGTCTAAACCTTGTCTGTGGTATTCTGAGTAGGATTCAATGATTGAATGACTGTGACAAGCTTCAAACTCCTGAAGGCGGGGCATTAGTGACAGACTCAAAAGAATTATTGGATTCTATTCTAGCCTGATTCAGAACCGACAGATGGATAGCCGTGCCGTGACAGGGTGCGTTGAACATTTCCACTGAGAGGATGGGAGGTAGCCACTGACAACGGTGAAACCCTTGCATACAGCTTGCCATGGAAGGAGCCCTGCGTGCTTGAAGAAGAAGACAGTAGGAAAGCAGAGATTCAGAAGATGGAGCATCTCCAAAACCCCAACCTATTCTCCATTACTGCAAAACAAGTACTTATTTCATGTTCTTTTACTTTTCACAATCAATCCTGATAATTTCTGATATCCTGACTAAGATTTACAAGATAACCATAGCTTGCTTCAAGCCGACAATCTCCGTGGGATCGACCCTTACTCACGTAAGGTATTACTTGGACGACCCAGTGCACTTGCTGGTTAGTTGTGCGGGATTGCAAAAGTGTGATTGCAATTTCGTGCACCAGGAGGCCACAACCAACTTCTACGTTTGGTGTTGAACCCCCACATTCAAACTCTAAGTTTGGTGTTGGGAGGTTCCAACATTGCTCTGAGCATCTGTGAGGCTCCATGAGAGCCCACTGTCAAGCTACTGACATTAAAGAAGCGCTTGTTGGGAGGCAACCCAATGTTATATTTATTTTTCCTTTGTTATTTTATGTTTTCTGTAGGTTGATGATCATGAGAAGTCACAAAATCAATTGAAAAAGAAAAAACAGAATGAAAAACAGAAAGAAAAATAGCACACCATGGAGGAGAACTTGCTGGCGTTTAAACGCCAGTGAAGCTAGCAAATGGGCGTTTAACGCCAGAAAGGGGCACCAGACTGGCGTTAAACGCCAGGAAAGGGCAAAAAGTTGGCGTTAAACACCAGAAATGGGCACCAGCCCGGCGTTTAACGCCAGAATTGGCACAAAGGGCATTTTTGCTCGCCACTTGGTGCAGGGATGACTTTTCCTTGACACCTCAGGATCTGTGGACCCCACAGGATCCCCACCTACCCCACCACTCTCTCTCTTCTTCACCCATTCACCAATCACCTCAACACCTCTTCCCCAAAAACCCTTCACCTATCAAATCCCATCTTTCTCTTCACCACTCACATCCATCCTTCATAAAACCCCACCTACCTCACCATTCAAATTCAAACCACTTTCCCTCCCAAAACCCACCCTCCCATAGCCGAACCCTACCCCTCTCTCCACTCCTATATAAACCCATCTTCACTCCTTCATTTTCACACAACCTAAACACTACTTCTCCCCCTTTGGCCGAACCACAAAGCCATCTCCATCTCCTTCATTTCTTCTTCTTCTACTCTCTTCTTTCTTCTTTTGCTCGAGGACGAGCAAACCTTTTAAGTTTGGTGTGGTAAAAGTATTGCTTTTTGTTTTTCCATAACCATTTATGACATCCAAGGCCGGAGAAACCTCTAGAAAGAGGAAAGGGAAGGCAAAAGCTTTCACCTCCGAGTCATGGGAGATGGAGAGATTCATCTCAAGGGTACATCAAGACCACTTCTATGAAGTTGTGGCCTTGAAAAAGGTGATCCCCGAGGCCCCTTTTAAACTCAAAAAGAGTGAATATCTGGAGATCCGACATGAGATTCGAAGAAGAGGTTGGGAAGTTCTTACCAACCCCATTCAACAAGTGGAATCTTAATGGTTCAAGAGTTCTATGCCAATGCATGGATCACCAAGAACCATGATCAAAGTGTGAACCCATACCCAAAGAATTGGCTTACAATGGTTCGGGGAAAATACTTGGATTTTAGTCCGAAAAATGTAAGGTTGGCATTCAACTTGCCCATGATGCAAGGAGATGAACACCCATACACTAGAAGGGTCAACTTTGATCAAAGGTTGGACCAAGTCCTCACAGTCATTTGTGAAGAGGGCGCTCAATGGAAGAGAGATTCAAGAGGAAAGCCGGTTCAACTGAGAAGGCATGACCTCAAGCCCGTGGCTAGAGGATGGTTGGAGTTTATCCAACGCTCAATCATTCCCACTAGCAACCGGTCTGAAGTTACTCTAGACCGGGCCATCATGATTCATAGCATCATGATTGGAGAGGAAGTAGAAGTTCATGAGGTTATAGCCCAAGAACTTTATAAGGTGGCGGACAAGTCCTCTACCTTGGCAAGGTTAGCCTTTCCTCATCTCATTTGTCACCTCTGTTATTCAGTTGGAGTTGACATAGAGGGAGACACCCCCATTGATGAGGACAAGCCCATCACTAAGAAAAGGATGGAGCAAACAAGAGATCCCACTCATCATGAAATCCCTAAGATGCCTCAAGGGATGCACTTTCCTCCACAAAACTATTGGGAGCAAATCAATACCTCCCTAGGAGAATTGAGTTCCAACATGGGACAACTAAGGGTGGAGCACCAAGAGCATTCCATCCTCCTCCATGAAATTAGAGAGGATCAAAGAATCATGAGAGAAGAGCAACAAAGGCAAGGAAGAGACATTGAGGAGCTCAAGCACTCCATAAGATCTTCAAGAGGAAGAACAAGCCGCCATCACTAAGGTGGACCCGTTCTTTAATTTCCTTGTTCTTTATTTTTCTGTTTTTCGAAAAATCATGCTTATGTTTATCTATGTTTGTGTCTTATGATCATTAGTGTCTTAGTGTCTATGCCTTAAAGTTATGAATGTCCTATGAATCCATCACCTTTCTTAAATGAAAAATGTTCTTAATTGAAAAAGAGAAGAATTGCATGAATTTTAAATTTTATAACAGGTTAATTATTTTGATGTGGTGGCAATATTTTGGTTTCTGAATGTATGCTTGAACAGTGCATAAATCTTTTGAATTTGTTGTTCATGAATGTTGGCTCTTGAAAGAATGATGAAAAAGGAGACATGTTACTGAGGATCTGAAAAATCATAAAAATGATTCTTGAAGAAAGAAAAAGCAGTGAATACAAAAAAAAGGAAAGAGAAAAACGAAAAAAAAAGAGAAAGAGAGAGAAAAACGAAAAAAGAGAGAGAAAAGAAAAAAAAATAAAGTTGTGATCCAAAGCAAAAAGAGTGTGCTTAAAAATCCTGGACACCTCTAATTGGGGATCTAGCAAAGCTGAGTCACAATCTGAAAAGGTTCACCCAGTTATGTGTCTGTGGCATGTATGTATCCGGTGGTAATACTGGAAGACAGAGTCCTTTGGGCCACGGCCAAGACTCATAAAGTAGCTGTGTTCAAGAATCATCATACTTAACTAGGAGAATCAATAACACTATCTGGATTCTGAGTTCCTATAGAAGCCAATCATTCTAAATTTCAAAGGATAGAGTGAGATGCCAAAACTGTTCAGAGGCAAAAAGCTAAAAGCCCCGCTCATCTAATTAATACTGATCTTCATAGATGTTTTTGGAATTCATTGCATATTCTCTTCTCTTTATCTTATTTGATTTTCAGTTGCTTGGGGACAAGCAACAATTTAAGTTTGGTGTTGTGATGAGCGGATAATTTATACGCTTTTTGGCATTGTTTTTAGTATGTTTTTAGTATGTTTTAGTTAGTTTTTAGTATATTTTTATTAGTTTTTATTTAAAATTCACTTTTCTGGACTTTACTATGAGTTTGTGTGTTTTTCTATGATTTCAGGTATTTTCTGGCTGAAATTGATGGACTTGAGCAAAAATCTGATTCAGAGGCTGAAAAGGACTGCAGATGCTGTTGGATTCTGACTTCCCTGCACTCGAAGTGGATTTTCTGGAGCTACAGAAGCCCAATTGGCGCGCGCTCAACGGCGTTGGAAAGTAGACATTCTGGACTTTCCAGCAATATATAATGGTCCATACTTTGCCCGAGATTTGATGGCCCAAACTGGCGTTCCAAATCAGCTCAAAACTGCCCGGCGTTAAACGCCGGAACTGGCACAAGAATGGGAGTTAAACGCCCAAACTGGCACAAAAGCTGGCGTTTAACTCCAAGAAGAGTCTCTACACGAAAATTGTTTAATGCTCAGCCCAATCACACACCAAGTGGGCCCAGAAGTGGATTTTTATGTCATTTACTCATCTTTGTAAACCCTAGGCTACTAGTTCTCTAAAAATAGGACCTTTTGCTATTGTATTTTCATCTTGGTTTTTCTGGTTCCCTCTCTGGGGCCAAAGCCAATGATCACTTTTGTTCTTATGTATTTTCAACGGTGGAGTTTCTACACACCATAGATTAAGGTGTGGAGCTCTGCTGTACCTCGAGTATTAATGCAATTACTATTGTTCTTCTATTCAATTCAGCTTGTTCTTATTCCAAGATATTCATTCGCACTCAAGAACTTGATGAATGTGATGATTATGTGACGCTCATCATCATTCTCACTTATGAATGCGTGCCTGACAACCACCCCCGTTCTACAAGCAAACAAGGCTTGAATGTTTATCTCTTGGATCCCTTAATCGGAATCTTCGTGGTATAAGCTAGAATTGATGGCGGCATTCAAGTGAATCCGGAAGGTCTAAACCTTGTCTGTGGTATTCTGAGTAGGATTCAATGATTGAATGACTGTGACGAGCTTCAAACTCCTGAAGGCTGGGCGTTAGTGACAGACGCAAAAGAATCAATGGATTCTATTCCAACCTGATTGAGAACCGACAGATGATTAGCTGTGCCGTGACAGGGTGCGTTGAACATTTTCACTGAGAGGATGGGAGGTAGCCACTGACAACGGTGAAACCCTACATACAGCTTGCCATGGAAAGGAGTAAGAAGGATTTGATGAAGACAGTAGGAAAGCAGAGAGACGGAAGGGACAAAACATCTCCAAACGCTTATCTGAAATTCTCATCAATGAATTTCATAAGTATCTCTATCTTTATCTTTATGTTTTATTCATTATCCATAACCATTTGAGTTTGCCTGACTAAGATTTACAAGGTGACCATAGCTTGCTTCATACCAACAATCTCTGTGGGATCGACCCTTACTCGCGTAAGGTTTATTACTTGGACGACCCAGTACACTTGCTGGTTAGTTGTGCGAAGTTGTGATAAAGAGTTGGGATTACAATTGTGCGTACCATGTTGATGGCGCCATTGATGATCACAATTTCGTGCACTAAGTTTTTGGCGCCGTTGCCGGGGATTGTTGAGTTTGGACAACTGATGGTTCATCTTGTTGCTTAGATTAGGCATTTTTCTTCAGAGTTCTTAAGAATGAATTCTAGTGTTTCAAGGTGATGTTCTTATCATCACCAAAGCTGATTGATCTTCATCAATTTAGCTCTTGAATGCAATGTCCTGCTGAAGCTTGGCTAGCCATGTCTAATTCCTTTAGACTGAAGCTTTAGACTAACATTGCATAATTCCTGGAATTCTCATTAAGAATTTTGATATCTTTATTTTCTTTTTCCACTTAATTTTCGAAAAATCCAAAAAAAAATTTACAAAACTGAATTTCGTGCACCAGATAGATATTGACTTACACTCTTGTAGGGGTGTAAGTTACCAAACCGGACAAAAAATTACCGCAAAACTGAACCAAAAGGTACAACAACCGACTTGGAAAATGAAAAACAGTTTTTTTTCGACAAAATCGATCGATTCGATTTGTTTTTTGGGGTGCTCAATAGACACCGACCAAACCAAACCAAACCGAAGATATACATACATTTCAATGTTTTAACCATGTTACTCTTTAACCTAACAACAAAATCCACAACCCCCCAAGGCCCAAGTCACTCAGCGTCTCAAGCTCTTAGTGCCTTCCCTAACCTTAACCCCTCATTTTTTGCTTCTGAGTTCTCCATTCTCCGTTACCATGCTCGACTCCTCCATCCATACCGCCTCACCACCTCCCTCAGTCAGTCCAACCCTCCCTCATCCGCAGCACCTCCCTCATTCGCCGCCTCCTTCTCAGTTCTCATGCAATCCGAGAAGCGGTTCCCCTGCATCGCTCTTTGTCGTGTCATCGTGAGGCCCAACCGCAATGATCTTCTCCGTTGTGGCCATCGCAGTCACCAAGCCCGGGAAGCCCTCTCCGTCGCAACAGACTATCCTTACCGAGCAATAGCAGAACTGCAGAAGTGGAAGCCTTCTCCTGCAACTCAATAATGTCTTCTTTGGAGGTTAGTACATTCACCACTTTTTGGAGTCAAATTTGTGGTTGTTGTTGGTTCTGTTGTTGATGGTCACAGTAAAATTTATTATTCAATAAAATTTGTTGTAATTCTTGTTGTTGTTGGTTAGTACATTCTTGATTGTTTTTGCTGGTTCTTTGATCTAATTTATTGTTCAATTTTTTGTAATTTTTATTGTTGCTGATTAGTACATTCTTGGTTGATGTTGTTGGTTATATCATTGTTCATTTATTATCTTTATATATATTGTTGTTCATTTACTTCTCTATTGACAACTAATTTTGAGGATCTTATTGAAGAGGTTGAGAAATTTGAATTAGTTATGCAAAAAAAAAAATTGAAGTTCCTTTCATAATTTATGCGCATTGATTTATAATTTATATTGATTTCTTTATTTTATTTTGTAAAAATTGCACCAATTGGAGATAAATTTAGTGTGGATTCAGATTAATCATGGGGCTAGTTTAGTTGTTATTTAGTTGCTAAGTGTGTTTGTTGGTTTGTTTGGTTTTAAGATTATATTTGTTAGACATTTTCAAGTGTGTTTGTTTTATGTTTATTTATGTGTATTTGTTGTATGTTTAGTTATTCAGATAGATTGAAAATGTATTAAATTTGGATGTGATGTACTCTTGTTATTTCAGTTTATTGACTATTTTAAACCTCTAGTTATTGTGATTCTTATTCTACTCATTAGGAATTAAAAACCGAAAAAACTGACCGAACCAAACCGTTGTTGGTCCAATTTGGTTTGGTTCGGTTGTTGTAAAGGCAGTAAACCGAATGATTGTGTGTTTATAGGAACCAAACATATCAGTCGGTTAGTTTTTGGTCTAAAACTGAACCAAACCGAACTGATAACAACCCTACGCTCTTGCATGTTGAAGCGCCACAAGACCTTCCTTAAGTAATTTTTTAGGATAGCCAAATTTTTCTATCTTTTCTGTCTCAGCAAATCTGCATCTCCAAATCTTGTTTGCTGGTCCCAAATCTTTCATATCACCAACCGAGCCTTTAATTCCTGGACATGATCTTTGTTAGAGCCTATCACCAATTTGTCATCTACGTACAATGGCAGAATGATAAAATCACCATTACTAGACCTCGTGTAATAAGTACAATGGTCTGACTGAAGTCTGTTGTAATCAAGGCGAATAATGAAAGAATCAAATCTCTTATACCAACATCATGGCGCCTGCTTTAACCCGTACAGAGATTTGGTTAATTTACAAACCAAGTTTTCTTTTCTTGATTCTTCAAAGACTTCTGGTTGGAGCATATATATTTCTTCTTCAAGTTCACCATGAAGAAAAGCAGTCTTTACATCTAGTTGCTCTAGATGTAAGTCATACACAGCACATATAGCAAGAACTATTCTTATTGTAGAAAGTCTAACTATTGGAGAACAAATTTCATTGAAATCAATACCTTCTTTCCGAGCAAATCCTTTCACCACCAGTCTTGCATGATAACGTTCTATCTGGTCATGATTGTCACACTTTATTTTGTAAACTTATTTGTTACCAATTGCTTTCCTTCTGTCTGAAAGTGGGACAAGCTCCCACGTCTTGTTTCTGTGTAGTGCTTCCATTTCTTCTTGCATGGTTGTCATCCATAAAGAAGAATCTGGACTTTCAACAGCCTCTTGAAAGGTTGATGGTTCTCAATCTTCAGTAACAAAATAATATGCATTATGACAAGTCATGATATAGTCGGTATGCCATGATGGTTTTCTCAGTTCACGTGTTGTTCTGCGAGCTTCAGTTGGTCCTTGTACAACTTACTCAGGTTCTACTTCAAAAGAGTCCTTTTCTTTAGACTTATCTTTCATGTTTATTGTAGTATTTTGTTAAGTGCAACAATTATTTTCTTGCTCCTTTTGCAACTCGTTTTCAGCAAATATAACATCTTTACTGATAATAACTTTTATGGGCACTGGAGTCCCACAAACGATACCCTTTTACATTGTCAGCATAGCCCAAGAAGATACACTTTCTTGATTTAGGATCAGGCTTTATTCTTTCTTGGGTATTGAACATCACATAAACAGGACATCTAAATATACGGAGAGAAGAATAATCAAGTGGCTTACCTTGCCACATCTCCATTGGAGTTTTCAACCCAATTGCTATTGACGGCGATCTGTTAATCATGTAGCAGGATGTTTTGACTGCTTCTGCCCATAAAGACTTGGCTAATCCTGCAGTCCGCAACATAGCTCGAGTTCTTTCTAGAAGACTTTTATCCATCCGCTCCATAACACTATTTTGCTGAGGTGTATATGCAACTGTGAATTGTCTCTTAATACCCTCGTGCTTGCAAAATGCAATGAAATCACCATCAGTGTATTCTCTTTCATTGTCTGTTCTCAAGCACTTTATTTTCTTCCCAGTTTCAGGTTTTATTTGTGCTTTAAACTCCTTAAATACTGGAAATACATCTGACTTCTTCTTGATGAGGAATATCCACACTCTTCGTGAGTAATCATCTATGAAGGAAACAAAATATTTTGCCCCTCCTAGTGATAATTCTGGTGATTCCTACACATCAGAATGAATCAAGTCTAGTACGTGCTTGCTTATAGTGGTTGATCTTTCAAACTTCATTTTATGCTGCTTGCTTATCACACAGTGCTCACATAAAGGTAGATTCACCTTTTTTAGTTCTAGAAGGCGATTACGTTCTGCAAGAACCTGTAGACCACGTTGGTGCACAAAATTGTGATCTCTTCTTTTCACAACTCAAATAATCCCTGGTGATGAATCCAAAAACTTGGTGTTCAATACCATGGCATAGACACAACTTCGCACAACTAACCAGCAAGTGTACTGGGTCGTCCAAGTAATAAACCTTACGCGAGTAAGGGTCGATCCCACAGAGATTGTTGGTATGAAGCAAGCTATGGTCACCCTGTAAATCTTAGTCAGACAAACTCAAATGGTTATGAATGATGAATAAAACATAAAGGTAAAGATAGAGATACTTATGTAATTCATTGGTGGGAATTTCAGATAAGCGTATGGAGATGCTTTGTCCCTTCCGTCTCTCTGCTTTCCTACTGTCTTCATCAAATCCTTCTTACTCCTTTCCATGGCAAGCTGTATGTAGGGTTTCACCGTTGTCAGTGGCTACCTCCCATCCTCTCAGTGAAAATATTCAACGCACCCTGTCACGGCACGGCTATTCAGCTGTTGGTTCTCGATCATGTCGGAATAGAATCCAGTGATTCTTTTGCGTCTGTCACTAACGCCCCACAATCGTGAGTTTGAAGCTCGTCACAGTCATTCAATCATTGAATCCTACTCAGAATACCATAAACAAGGTTTAGACCTTCCGGATTCTCTTGAATGCCGCCATCAATTCTAGCTTATACCACGAAGATTCCGAATAAAGAATCCAAGAGATATCCACCCAATCTAAGGTAGAACGGAGGTGGTTGTCAGGCACACGTTCATAGGTGAGAATGATGATGAGTGTCACGGATCATCACATTCATCAAGTTGAAGAACAAGTGATGTCTTGGAACAAGAACAAGCCGAATTGAATAGAAGAACAATAGTAATTGCATTAATACTCGAGGTACAGCAGAGCTCCACACCTTAATCTATGGTGTGTAGAAACTCCACCGTTGAAAATACATAAGAACAAGGTCTAGGCATGGCCGTGAGGCCAGCCTCCAAACGTGATCAAAAGATCTAAAAATGATCAAAAGATTCAAAGATCTCAAGATGAAAATACAATAGCAAAAGGTCCTACTTATAGAGAACTGGTAGCCCAAGGTTTACAAAGATGAGTAAATGACATAAAAATCCACTTCCGGGCCCACTTGGTGTGTGCTTGAGCTGAGCATTGAAGCATTTTCGTGTAGAGACTCTTCTTGGAGTTAAACGCCAGCTTTTGTGCCAGTTTGGGCGTTTAACTCCCATTCTTGTGCCAGTTCCGGCGTTTAACGCTGGGAACTCTGATGGTGACTTTGAACGCCGGTTTGGGCCATCAAATCTCGGGCAAAGTATGGACTATTATATATTGTTGGAAAGTCCAGGATGTCTACTTTCCAACGCCGTTGAGAGCGCGCCAATTGGGCTTCTATAGCTCTAGAAAATCCACTTCGAGTGCAGGGAGGTCAGAATCCAACAGCATCTGCAGTCCTTTTTAGCCTCTGAATCAGATTTTTGCTTAGGTCCCTCAATTTCAGCCAGAAAATACCTGAAATCACAGAAAAACACACAACTCATAGTAAAGTCTAGAAAAGTGAATTTTAACTAAAAACTAATAAAAATATACTAAAAACTAACTAGAACATACAAAAAACATACTAAAAACAATGCCAAAAAGCGTACAAATTATCCGCTCATCACACGTTCTGACATATGGCCTAATTTGTGATACCATAATATCGTTGTGTCTTCTTAGTCTGCAGATGCAACTGATACTTCTGCATCTCGAACTGTATCTCTAGTAGGGGTGCACAGACCCGGCCCGGCCCGAAGGCCCGGCCCGGGCCCGAACACTTTAGGGGCTAATTTGGTGTGATTTCATCGGGTTTAGGGCCGGGTTAGGGTCTCAAAAATAGACCCGGTCATTATTTCGGGTGGGGTCCGGGCCATAGCTCGGGTCACCCGAAGTCGGCCCGGTGGCCCGGTCATCATACATAATTAATATTTTGTGTTATTAGTGATGGATCATGACTATTTTTATGTAGAATTTAAGTATTGTAAACCTTAATATTTTGTGTTATTAGTCATTATAAGACTATAAGTTAATGTTTTATGTTTAGAATGCATAAGACTTTAGACTAATGCATAATATTGTGTTATTTGTATTGATTTAAATATTTGATATTATTAGACAATATTAGTATTGATTGTGATTTTGCTTTAGTATTGATTGTGGTTATACTTTAATTTTAAAGAAGGATTGATTCTTGTTATATTTTTCTAAGTAAATTTTACCATGTTAAATAATGGTTGGAGTATTGAAAATTTGGATATTTTTACATGCTAGCTTACAAGAAGATATCAACGTAATGTAATGTTAATGGCCCGGTTTTCACCCGGTTTTCACCCGGTATAATTGTGGCCCGAAAGTGTACTGGTTTCATCGGGTCTAGGGTCGGGTTCGGGTCTAATAAATAGACCCGGTGTATATTTCGGGTCGGGTCTGGGTCCCATCAAACCCGGCTTCACCCGGCCCATGTGCACCCCTAATCTCTAGAAAGCAAGTAGAGATTTATTGTTAGTTGTTTTGCCTTCATGATCACACAAGCACCATTAGTCACCTTCAACGATCTATTTTCAATATTAATCTTGTACCCTTGAGAATCCAACAGCCCAACGGATAACAAAATTTTTCTCAGGCCACTCACATGTCTTACACCTTGAACTGTATGAATGGAACCATCAAACATCTTAATTTGAATGGTACCAAATTTCACAATTTATAAGGCATGATCATCTCCCATGAGTACATATCCTTTTGAAATAGGTTCATAAAGTGCTAAATCACTCATGATGTAAAGTAATGTGATATGTTGTTGCACAATCCAATAGCCAAACATCAGTTAGTGGTTTATTGTCTTCATGACCAATAGCACCTTTGATGCACAAGACATCTCCATCATCAGAGGTGTTTGCAACACAACCATGTGAGGTAGTTGCATTAGCAATTTTCTCTGTGTTCTTCTTGTTGAACCAACAATCTTTTTTCAAGTGCCCTTTTTTGCCACAATTGTAAGAAGTAAGGTTCTTCTTTCGAAACCTTGATCTACCACAACTTTGACTCCCACTAGAGTCACGTTCCGTTGATCTGCCTCTCATCGCTGACAAAGCTTCTGCTTGTTTAGAACTTTTCATTTGATCATCTTTATTTTTGCGCCAACTTTCTTCTTCAAGAATAGTGGCAGCAACATCATCAAATCAAAGTTGATCATCAATATTGTTATTTGTGATATTGATGATAAGTTGATCATACGAGTCTAGTAAACTTTGGAGAAGTTCAGTACATTTATTTTCTACAATTTAACACTCCATGACTGTCAGTTGTGGAAATACAGTATTAAGATTGTTGATGTGATCCGTTACTGATGTAAATTCACTCATACGAAGAGTATAGAGCCTCCTTTTTATGAATATTCTATTGTGAAGTGACTTTGTCTCGTACAACTTAGTGAGTGCCTCCCAAATCTTCTTTGCTGTCTGTTTCTCCGAGATACTTGATAATACAGAATCTGCCATAGCCAAGTGTAAATTGGCAATAGTGTTTCCCCCATCTCTTTTCACTTGTTATCACGAGTGCCGGTAGGCATGCCTTCTATTGCTTCTAAGCGATTCTCCTTTCTCAAAATTGCCTTGATCTTCAGTTTTCAAAGGAAAAAGTAATTCTGATTGAATTTCTCGATCTTAAATTTTGTTGTCATGGTTCTGACACCAACTTGCCCTTTTGCAGCGAAAGATTAAGAACATAAAGCTCTGATACTATTATTAGGTACCAGAGTTAATAGGGACAAAATAACACAACTATAATTTATGGACGAGAAATAGATTGAACTGAACAAGAATATAGACAATATTAAACATAATATGACAAAGTGGTGAAGTTACAATCTCTCACAATATATAGAGAAGTCTATAATACTCTCTTACGTATTATAGAAATTCATACAAAGGGATTACAAATATGAGAGACCTTATTGTTTTTCTCTCTAAATTTCACTCACTAATTCTATGCAAAACATGGCATACATTAGCAAATGTCTTAATCCCTATATAGTATTTTGTGGAAGTGCATTTGGTTTACAAGTTGATCAAGTTGTGCAAAAATTGTACAAGTGTGTACTAGAGTTTTCTTTCACATTCATCTTTATCAAGTTGCATGACAAATTGATAAATATCAACTTATGTAACAACTCATTCTTTGACCAAGTCAAAGATTGCAACCAGTGACGGACCCAGAAAATTTATGTTGGGGGAGGGGACAAAAATAATACACATTACTACCAAAATATATATTAATTTAAATTTAAAAATATAAAAGTGCACATTAATTATTCGAATACAAAAAAAAAACAAAAATTACATTAGTTGCTAACTTTCTTCGCTTCAAATCTTGAAGATTCTTCTCTTCTTGTTTTCATATTTTGAAAATGTTGAATAATTGTTTCATTATCAACTTGATTGAATGTATCTCTTTCTATATATGTAACCAAACAATCATTTAACCACTCATCTCCCATTCGATTACGAAGTCGACTCTTTATGATATTCATAGCAGAAAATGTTCTCTCAACTGATGCCGTTGCCACAGGTAGAATCAAAGCTAATTTCAACAGAAGAAATACCAATGAATAAATAATATACTTTTTTGTCTCAACTAACTTTTGAGATAATCCACTGATTTCATTTATATTTGAGAATTGATCATCAAGACACATATCCAATATAAAATTCTCAAGTTGACTATCAAGTGCCAAAAGTTGAGTAGAAGAGAATTCATGTGGATAAAATTCAGCTAAACGAAGCAACTTCTCCTTATCAAATGCAAAAAACGAGTCACTTGGATTCAAACAAGCTATACAAAGAAGTAGCTCGGTATTTACCTCTGTAAAACAATTGTTAAGCTCTTGAAGTTGTCTATCAATCACTTGATAAAATAATTCAACTTGAAAATGATGCAAGTTTGAGACCTTTTGAATTTTGCGCCTTGATCTTCCTTGTGTTACAAATATATCATTCATATTTGGAGCAAGAGTATTACGACTATCACAAAATAGTGAAACTTCATTGAGCAAAGAGGACCAACCATCATCTCTTATACTTTGCAATCGTTGCTTGGACACTTTAACCAATGTCATAGCATTTATAATGTCTTGATCACTTCTTCGTAGAGCTTGAGACAACTCATTAGTAACTCCTAATATACTTTTCATCAAATGTAAATTGAATACAAATTTAAAAGATTGAATATGATTCAATAATTGACATGCTTCAGCTCTTTGTTCAAGATTATTTCCATCTTCCTCAATGACTTCAAGAACTTCTACCACGGAAGAAAAAATAGAAATCAAGCTAAGTATTGTACCATAATGTGAGCTCCATCGAGTATCACCTGTCCTTTTCAATGTTGTTTCTTGATTTAAGCCATGCCCACTAGAAACATCTCCATTTTGTAATGCAACAATTGTCTTTTGCATTTGACTTTCACGAAGCATGTCTTTACGTTTACAAGAAGCTCCAACAATATTGCACAAACTAGCAAGCAAATTAAAAAGTAGTGCAATTTTGACCTGTTTCTTTGCAACAACCACAAGTGCTAATTGAAGTTGGTGAACAAAACAATGAACATAAAAAGCACAAGCATTTTCTTTCAAGATCAAACTTTTTAAGCTATTAAATTCTCCCTGCATATTAGTAGCTCCATCATAACCTTGTCCACGTATTCTTGCTAAACTTAAATTATGCTTTGCTAATAAAGATTCTAAAGCTACTTTTAACCACAATGCATTTGTGCTAGAAACATGGACAAGGCCAAGAAATCGCTCCATTACAATCTCTTCTTTGTTCACATACCGCAAACAAACAGCCATTTGCTCTTTAACAGAAATGTCTCAAGCTTCATCAACTAAAACAGCAAATAAATCATCTCCAAGATCATCAATAATAACTTTAGTAGTTTCACTTGCAGCAGCTCTAACAATATCTTTTTGAATTTTAGGTGCTACTAGTTTAAGGTTTCCACGAGCATTTTTGAAAACACGATCAATCTTTGTATTATGTTGAGCAAGAAAGTCAAGAAGCTCCAAAAAATTACCTTGATTATTTGAATTGTGCGATTCATCATCACCACGAAAGGCCAATCCTTGTCGCAATAAGAACCTAATGCACTCAATTGTTGCTGTTAAGTGAGTTCGATAATCTCTTTTAGCTTGTTTTGAATGCTTTTCAAAAACAACTTCAATATGTTGCTTTTGCTTCATGAGTGCTTCGCATTTTCTTCGAGCTTGATTATGAGCACTATCATGATTTTCAACATGTGTTTGTAATCGCTCCTTCTTTTTCCAATTTGAAAAGCCCTCTTTTATAAAAGCATCACCACTCGCACCATCAGGTTTCATAAGATAACAACAGAGACAAAAGACAGCATCTTTTGAAATACTATATTCCAACCAATTGCCAAATTCATCAAGCCAATCAGCATTAAATCTACGGAGAGAAGTTCCAAAATATGTTTGTGGAAAATTATGTTCTCTTGGTTGATAAGGACCTTTTTGCAAATAGCTCTTCTAACTTCTACCAGACTTTCCACATTGAATTCTAAGAACTTATTTTTATTAGAAGAGACTAATGGAGTGACTTCAAATTTTAATAGTAGCTTTCTTTTGAAATATTTTTCTATTACTATTTCTAAAAATAAAAATATATATTCTAAATTAGTAAATTGACAATTTACTTTAAAAATTTATATGCAATATAATTACATATAATAGAATAGAATGAAAGATAAATAAATAAATAATAAAGATCACTAAATTGAGAATAAAATAAAATATATAAATTTATGAAGAGAATAAAAAAAATAGGTTAATACCTAAACTATAATTGTTTGAATTAAAATTTGCAATTGAAAATATCAAAAAGAAAAACAATGAAATTAAAAGATACATAGAGTCATATAGAGCTATAAAAATTTATCTTTTGATGAAGAGAAGATGACCACTAGACAAGGAATAGAAAAAGAAGATTGAAAATATGAAACTAAGAAAAGGGTTTAAGAGAATAAATGAGTGACGGCTAGGATTTAAAAATAGAAGAAGACTAAATTTAATTAGGTTAACTAATAGTTAAAATCATAAAAAGATAAAATGGGTTTAGACTTTTAATAATTAGGCTTAATTTATTTATAGTGGAGTCATTTAAAATTTAAAGTAGGGGCATATATATATATATATATATATATATATATATATATATATATTTTGTTTAAAATTATCAAATGTCACTGGGGGCAAGGGCATTTCCATTCATGACAATAGGTCTGTGCCTTATTGCAACTAAGCTAACTTATGTTCAAGTTGCAAATTTTGACTAAAACTTCGACTATGCAAATTGGACAACTTACAAGTAATTTCACGAGTTTTCTAACTTGATAAGAACCATTTGCATCATACTTGATTTTAGGCCAAATTTAAGTTCTATAATGTTCTTTAATTTTTTTAAAACTTTATCATGCTCCACTTGTATTACTTATAACATCTAGCCATTTTTATCGATTTCAAATTAAAAAAAATTGTTTTTTTCAATATTTATCTCAAAAAATTCAAAATAATTTCTGAAAAATGACTTAATATTAAACAAATACATGCCTTAAAATATATGAATATATTATTCTCAAGCATAATAATATTCTTATAAATGTAATTTATGTGAAAATTAGTAAAGCTAATTTTAGAAAATATATAAATAAATAATAACTAAATAAAATGAGAGGTAATAAACAATCTTAGTTTATAACCTTAGAATTTTAGTGGTTGAAAAAGAGAAGAATTATATATCTCTAATTGACGGATGGTTCATATTGAAGAGACTCACCTATAAATTGAGTTTTTCTTTAATTCATTTCAATCAAGTCATCCAAAGAGAATAACATAATATTTCTTTGAGTAGTTTTCTTCTATATATATATATAGAGAAGTGTGTTCTCCTTTTGTCAAGAGAGAGTGTTATTGTAGTCTCCTTGTGAGAGAGAGAAGTTGTAATTCTCAAAGAAAATTATTCAATTATTTTCATATTTTATACAAATTTCTAATTTTTTATCTCTATATTTTGCTGTGTCATTTGTCTGGTACCTAACAGTGGTATCAGAGCCAAAGGTTGCTGATTAATATTTTTTTTTTCTCCGCTGCGAGTTACCGTCTAAAAAAAATGGCAGCAAAGTATGAAATTCCGAAATTCAATGGGAGTAATTTTTTCATATGGAAATTGAAGATAAAAGCCATTATGAGAAAAGACAATTGCGTGACAGCAATTGAAGGTAGACCCACTGAAATTACAGATGAAAAATGGAAGGAGATGGACAACAATGCTGTTGCAAACTTACACTTGGCACTAGCTGATTCAGTTTTATCAAGTGTAGCAGAGAAAAAGACAGCAAAGGAAATTTGGGATGCTCTCACCAAATTATATGAAGTCAAGTCACTTCACAACAAGATATTCTTGAAGAGAAGACTTTATACTCTTCGAATGAGTGAATCCACATCGGCAACGGATCACATCAACAATCTAAATACGCTATTTTCCCAACTCTCATCATTGGAATATACCATAGCGGAAAACAAACGTGCAAAGCTCTTACTTCAAAGTCTACCAGATTCATATGATCAGCTTATCATTAACTTAACTAATAATGTTTTGACTGATTATCTTTCTTTTGATGACATGGCTGCTGCGGTTCTTGAAGAAGAATCTAGGCGCAAGAATAAGGAAGATAGATTAGAAAGCTCAAAACAAGCAGAGGCTTTGTTGATGACAAGAGGGAGATCAATGGAGCGTGGTTTCAGTGGGAGTCAAAGTAGACCAAAGTCACAAAGTAAGAAGCAGGTCAAATGCTACAATTGTGGATTGTTGATTCAGGAGCAACATGGCACATGACTCCTCATCGTGATTGGTTTTGTACATATGAACCTGTCTTGGAAGGATCTGTGTTTATGGGAAACGATCATGCCTTAGAAATTGTTAGAATGGGTACTGTCAAAATAAAAATGTTTGATGGTTCTATTCATTCACTTCAAGGGGTAAGACACGTGAAAGGCTTGAAGAAGAATTTGTTGTCGATTGGGCAATTGGATGAACTTGGTTGTAAGACCCATATTGAAGGTGGGATCTTAAAAGTTGTTAAAGGAGCTCTTGTGGTAATAAAAGCAGAAAAGATTGCAGCAAATCTATACATGCTTATGGGAGATACTTTGCAAGAGGCAGAGGCATCAGTTGCTTCAACAAGCCAAGAAGAAATGACGATGATATGGCATTGCAAACTAGGCCACATGTCAGAACGAGGCTTGAAGATTCTTGTAGAACGTAATCTCATTCCCGGGCTCAAATCGGTAAACTTATCATTTTGTAAGCACTGCGTTACAAGCAAACAACATAGATTGACGTTTGGTAGATCAACTGCTCGGAGCAAGCACATATTGGAGTTGATTCATTCTGATGTGTGGGAATCGCCGAAGATGTCCCTAGGAGGAGCAAAATATCTTGTATCATTTATTGATGATTACTCTAGGAGGCTATGGGTGTACCCGATCAAGAAAAAGTCAGACGTGTTTGCGATGTTCAAAGAGTTCAAAGCAAAGTTAGAACTTGAATCTGGAAAGAAGATCAAGTGTTTAAGGACAGATAATGGAGGAGAATATGTTGATGGTGATTTTCTAACATTTTGCAAGCAAGCAGGTATTCAACGACAATTCACAGTTGCATATACGCCTCAGCAAAATGGTGTAGCAGAGCGAATGAATAGGACTCTCCTAGAAAGAGCACGAGCTATGTTGCAAACTGCAGGTTTAGCCAAGTCTTTTTGGGCAGAAGCTGTTAAAACCGCCTGTTATGTGATAAATTGGTCACCATCAACTGCAATTGGGTTAAAGACACCAATGGAGATGTGGCAAGGTAAGCCACCTAATTATTCTTCTTTACATATATTTGGTTGTCCTGTGTACGTGATGTACAATTCCCAAGAAAGAACAAAGCTAGACCCAAAGTCTAGAAAATGTATATTCTTGGGTTATGCTGACGGTGTTAAGGGGGATCCACTGCCCGCAAGGTAGTTGTCAGTAGAGATGTGATATTTGCAGAAGATGAATTGCAAAAAGAACAAGAAAATGACAGCGCTATTAAAGAGATAACCACTGTTCAAATAGATGAAAAATGCAGAGAAGGTGATCTTTCTGAAGCAGAACCACAGCACGAAGAACAAGAAGCAGAGGCTAATGACATAGAAGTTCGTCGATCCACTTGACAAAGAAGAACACCATCATGGCACTCAAATTATGTTTTGACAAACCATGATGCATATTGTCTTTTGACAGAAGATGGAGAGCCAACAACTTTTATGGAGGCTATGCGCAATCCAGACGCTTCTATGTGGATGACAGCAATGCAAGAAGAAATTGAGGCATTACATAGGAACCATACCTGGAAACTTGTTGAACTTCCAGCAGGTTGGAAAGCTATTGGTAACAAATGGGTTTACAAGATCAAACGAGATAGTAATGATCAGGTGGAATGATATCGTGCAAGATTGGTTGTCAAGGGATATGCTCAGAAAGAAGGTATTGACTTTAATGAAATATTTTCTCCGGTGGTGAGACTAACTACTATTAGAGTAGTTTTGGCTATGTGTGCTGCATTTGATTTACATCTAGAGCAATTAGATGTAAAGACTGCTTTTCTTCATGGAGAACTTGAAGAAGAGATATATATGCTCCAACCAGAAGGTTTTGAAGAACAAGGAAAAGAAAACTTGGTTTGCAGGTTAACTAAATCTCTGTACGGTCTAAAGCAGGTGCCAAGGTGTTGGTACAAGAGATTTGATTCTTTCATTATTAGCCTTGGATACAACAGACTTAGTTCAGATCATTGTACTTATTACAAGAGGTCTGGTGATAATGATTTCATCATTCTACTGTTGTATGTGGATGACATGTTGGTGGTAGGTCCCAACAAAGATCAAATCCAAGAATTGAAGGCACAGTTGGCTAGGGAGTTTGATATGAAAGACTTGGGACCAGCAAACAAGATTTTAGGGATGCAAATTCACCGAGACAAAAAAGATAGGAAGATTTGGCTATCGCAAAAGAATTATTTGAAGAAAATCTTGCAACACTTCAATATGCAAGAATGTAAGCCAATTTCAACCCCACTTCCTATGAATTTCAAATTATCCTCAAGTATATGCCCTAGTAGTGAAGCAGAGAGGATGGAAATGTCTCGAGTACCGTATGCATCAGCGGTGGGAAGCCTTATGTATGCCATGATCTGTACAAGGCCAGATATTGCTCAAGCAGTTGCGGTGGTAAGTCGATTTATGGCAGATCCGGGTAAAGAGCATTGGAATGTTGTTAAGAGGATCTTGAGATACATCAAAGGAACCTCAAATGTTGCATTATGTTTTGGAGGATCAGAATTCATTTGTCAATGGATATGTCGACTCAGACTTTGCAGGTGATCTTGATAAACGAAAATCTACTACAGGCTATGTGTTTACACTTGCAGGAGGAGCTGTGAGCTGGCTATCTAAATTACAGAATGTTGTAGCTTTATCTACTACAGAAGCTGAATATATGGCAGCTACACAAGCATGCAAGGAAGCTATTTGGATCCAAAGGTTGATAGAAGAACTCGGGCACAAACAACAGAAGATTTCTGTGTATTGTGATAGTCAGAGTGCCTTGCACATTGCAAGGAATCCTGCCTTTCATTCAAGAACAAAACACATTGGAGTACAATATCACTTTGTTCAGGAAGTAGTAGAAGAAGGAAGTGTTAATATGCAGAAGATTCACACTAAAGATAACCTAGCAGATGCCATGACAAAACCAATCATCACAGAAAAGTTTGAATGGTGTAGATCCTCATACGGCCTATGGAATACATGAGCAACATGAATTTTGAAAATTTATCAAAATTAGCTTTAAGTGGGAGATTGTGAAAAGTAGTAAAGCTAATTTTAGAAAATATATAAATAAATAATAACTAAATAAAATGAGAGGTAATAAACAATCTTAGTTTATAACCTTAGAATTTTAGTGGTTGAAAAAGAGAAGAATTATATACCTCTAATTGACGGATGGTTCATATTGAAGAGACTCACCTATAAATTGAGTTTTTCTTTAATTCATTTCAATCAAGTCATCCAAAGAGAATAACATAATATTTCTTTGAGTAGTTTTCTTCTATATATATAGAGAGAAGTATGTTCTCCTTTTGTCAAGAGAGAATGTTATTGTAGTCTCCTTGTGAAAGAGAGAAGTTGTAATTCTCAAAGAAAGTTACTCAATTGTTTCCATATTTTATACAAATTTCTAATTTTTCATCTCTATATTTTGCTGTGTCATTTGTCTGGTACCTAACCATTTATATAACCTTAGAATAAATGCCAACTATAAACCTTGATTTATTTAATTCCTCTTTATTGACAAACAAGTGATCAATAGAGTTTAAATATGAACATGTCACAGACACAGAGGATCAATATCATTATGTAAGTGTTGAATATAATATTACTTTACATTAGTATCATTTTTGTATTATCAGTCAAATTAAAGTGGTGGATCAATTTATAATTATTAAACTTATAATTGAAAATCAATTAAGTGTTTCAGTTAAGGATGACGTTAAATCAGTAAACTAGAAGTTTAAAAGTTTAATTAAAATTTAATTAGAATCGAATCAAATATAATAAAATAATATATTTATATATAAAATATATATATTTTAGAACAAACAATTTTTTAAATTTTATTATTTTAAATTGATTAACTAATAAAAATATTATACTGATTCAACCGATTAATTAATTTTTTAATTTTTTAACCAATTTATTATCAATCAATTTTTTATTTAAATTAGACCGATCGATTCTCATTTAATTTGATTAAACTAGTCAGTTGAATCTGATTCTCTTCCCATCACTCTTATTTATCCACATATAATGGGACTGAACTTTTATATAACCTCCCATTCACAATCAGGATTTCTCTTTAATGTCGTTCTTTCAATTTAATGTTAATGTAGTAAATTATTGATTGTAACTCCTAAAAATAATTGATGCATAAACAGTAAACTACCATTAAATTAACTAGAAAAGGTGAGTCAGCTAAAAGAAGGAAAGTGATGGAAACTTGTATGTTTTGGTATAATAAATAAGTATTTATTTGAAAAATTGTGATAAATTTATAATTTTTTAAAAAATATATATATAAAATTTTAAGAAAACTTTATGATGTTTTTATAAGTTTTTTGAGAAAAAATAAATTAAAATACTTTTTTCGTCTTGGGTTAAGTACTTTATGGTGGGAGTGAGGAAGGTGAGGAGAAGAATGATGGTGATAAAGGGTATTTTAATCCAAAAATTTGAAAAATGATGATTTTAAAGTGTTTTTAAACGTTGAGGATGATTTTAATAACAAAAAAAATCGGGAATAATTTTGATTTTGACTTAAGATGTTAGGGACGAAAAAAGCACTTAACTTTTTTTATAAGTTTTTTGAGAAAAAATAAATTAAGTCTCTAAAAATTAAATGTTATATTTATTATAAGTTTCTAATAAAATTAAGATTTTATTATTTCGTTGATTCTTATAATTTTACCAAAATTTTAATTAAATTTTTATATTTTTTAATTAGATACTTATACTAGTTTTAATTTTATAATTAAATTTTTTTAGTATAAAAAATATTAGAATTAACTAAATATTTTTTTAAATATTAAAAAATCTATAATTAAAAATTTAATTAGATCTTTTGACTATATATTTTTTGAAAAAATATTTTATTAATTTTAATATTTTTATATAAAAAATTTAATAAATTATAAAGAACAACAGACTAATTAAATCTAAAATTAAATTGAAAATAAAATGCTAAAACACGTCTAACAACTTAATTTGTACGGATCTATAAATTCAATAAAATGTTGCAAACTTACAACTTTTTCAAAACTAGGATAGTTTACTTTTTTTTAGTATCTATATTGGGACTACAGGATTATCATTTTCATCAGGTAATTGGTATTGATTGAGTGGGCAGAAGCCCAGAATGATGAGAGAATGAGAATACCAACAAAAAAGAACGTTATGGGTGTCACGTGCATCCCACAAACCACTCATTTGCTTTATTGCTTTGTTGCTTATTCTTGCTCCAGGTTGGAATCTGTGACCAGAGTGTCTCGTCTCATAAGTAGTATTACAAAAAGTAGCATTGAAGTTATTTTCTTATCAATAAAATAATTTTGAACAGAATAAGGCATAATTGAGGCTAAAATAACAATATCTTATTGTTTCTAAAAATTTATCATTAAAGTATGGTCCATTTCAAATTATTAGTATATGTTTGATTTAGCGTTTAGAAATATGAACAAACTTTTAAAAGTCTTAAAAGTTAAACTAAATTTATTTGGATAATTTTTTTAACGTAATTTTTATCTTCAAACATACATTTACTTGAAATTATATTTTATAGTTTTTATTTTTAATTTTATTATTAAAAATTAATTATAAAATTTATTCTTTCAACTATTTTTTTATTTTTTTTGTTTTATATATATACGGTCATCTTTATTTTATTTTTCAATTATCTTTTTTATTTTTTTTGAAATAAAAAGTTATTTTTATTTTATTTTTTAGTTATCCTTCTTTATGTTCTATTTTTATTTTATTTTATGCATCTTACTATTATTTTTATTTTATTTTATAAACTTATTTACCTTTTATTATTATAGTTTATAATTATTAAACATTATCAATTATGTGTATATATATTTAATATTATGTGTAATTTATTATAATATGCATATAGTATTTAAAATAATATTTTATATAATAATATATTATAATTTAAAATTTTATAATAAAAAATTGTTAAAATAATAATATTAAAAATTTAATTTAATTTTTATTTTTTGGTAATTTAATTTTATATTTAAAAGTAATTTTAGGTATTATTATTCAAATAATATTTTATCAATTATAATTACTTTTAAATTAAAATATCTAAATATAAATCACATTAAAACAAACTCAGTTTTAATCAAAATTAATTTTAATATAATCAAATTAAAATTAATTATAATTTACAAAAATTAAACCAAACACACACTTAACTAGGATTTTTTTCAGAAATAAAAAAATTCATATTTTACCAAAAATCCATTTTTAAACTTTAATTGCACAAATATAAATTTTGTTTTTTGTATAGAGCAAATTCGCCGCACCCGGACGAATTCTATAAAAATTATAAGTCGTATTTTATTTTGAAATTTTTTTTAAAAAATATGACTTATAATTAAAAAAATATTTCTTAAATATGACTTATTCTGATGTATCTGTGTAGAGGGTTGCTATTGTTAAATATGGTTTATTTTTTTAATTTATAAGTAAAAAAATTCTTGAAGAAGCCATGGTTGTTATCTGTATATTTTTATGTATTTTTATATATTGTTTATAGATCTATATACTATTTGGAGATGATAATAATAGATTAAAATGGATTAAAAATGCGAATTTTAAAAAAAAAGTTAAAAGAATTATAGAATTCGTCTGGAGTGCGACGAACTTATTTTATACAAAAAAAAATTGTATTTATGCAATTAAAATTTAAAAATGGTTTTTAAAAAATATGAATTTTTTTTTGTTTCTGAAAAAGAGTCCACTAAACTGTATATGTTACCTGTTTAATTAAGAGCATTGTATTCTCTTTTGTATGCGATGCTGACTCGGAAACGCCAAAAGAAAACGGGTCACTGCATGGGAATAAAAAGAGACGCCCTTCTAGACTTCAGTCCATGAGTGTACTCACCCATTCTCCTTTAACACCTTCTTGCCACAATGCAAAGGAAAAAATAAGTCCCTTATGAAGCGTAAAAATTGAGTCAGTAAGTTAATTTATAAGAATTCGGAGTGAAGTTCGGAGAATGCAACAAATTATATTAATATTATGGAGTTTGCCCAAACGAATTTATCTAAAATTCAAAAAAAAATATTTTAGTATTTAAAGTTAAAATAATTTTTTTAAAAATAATATTTTTTTATTTATTTTTAAAAAAGTTTAAAAAAAAAGAGAAAACACCCAAATTCGATCTAAGGAAATTTAAATGAAGCACTTTGCCTTTAATAAATTTTTATTTATTAGAAGTTTTAGAGAATTATTTTTGTAAGATACATTGGTTTTTTTACTATTTTTCATTAAATTCTTAATATATATTGAATATATAAGTTTTTAAAAAATTTTATTATAAAATAATTAAATTTTAAAAAAATATTGCTATAAGAGAAATTAGTTACTCTTTAAAACAATGAAAAAATCAATTTGTCCAACGATAAGAATAATTCTCAAAAACTTATAAAAAATATGATAAAATTGTGAAAGAATAAAAAAGAAAATAAAAAATATTATATTTTGTATTTTTTGATTGATTGAATTGTATTTATATGATAAATTATGAAGGTAAAATTAAATATATATAGAACATTGTTCTATGAAAGATAAAAACAAATAAAGATAAGAACAACTAAAGATAAAATAAAAATAAGATAATAAAAATTAAAATTGTAATTTAATTATGTATTCTGTTGAGTTAAATTTGTGGATCACGAAATTTTTGTATTATTGTTATGAGTTGAGGTGAAAGAGTAATTTTTTTTTTTTTTTTGTGATGGGTGAAAGAGTAGTTTAATAGAATAAAAATTTATTAAAGACTTGTATTCGATTTAAAATTCATTCAAGATTAATTTGAGTGTTTACTCAAAATATAACAAAAATATTGTAACTAGATACTGACATTGACGTATAGATTATTAATTTGAAAATAGTGATATTTTGACGATAAATTTTAAAAACAAATAATGGAATGAAGGAAAGGAGATTGGGGCATGTGAGATTATAATTGTTATCAATCAAAGTCACACAAATATTATAATATCATGCGATTTAACATACCACCATTATTTTGATAACATATAATTGGGATAAGTATATACAAATATTTCTAAATCTGACGAGTGATCGTTGTATTTGATTCATGGCAATGTCTCTCAGGATCTGAAATTGAAGATCACGCTGACACATACCACCAAAGTAGCCCATGCTGTGTAGCACTATAATGTTAGTCTTGTTAGATGTGAAACATTACATGTGGGGTCCCTAGGCTGCATAATTTGATAGTTTCCTATCCATTAAGGTTTCTTGTTATTTATTCACCATTCTCATTTGTCTACAGGGATTACTATTTGGGAGTTTCCTATCCTTGAAGGTTTCTTGTTATTTATTCACCATTGCCATTTGTCTATACATAGGCGGTTACTATTTGGGGATTACTCATCTAAATTTATATAATTAATAATTGTTAAATAATTTAAAATATTTAATTAAATAATTTAACTTGATACATGTCAATAATTTAATTATTATCTTCTAATCGGTAACCACATCATTATTTTGTAAGAAAAAGTTTATATAATTTATTTTAATGGCTTAATAATTTTTTTTCAAATTTTTTAGTCTAATAAATTAATAATTAATTTCTCGTTGATTGGAGTTTTAGTTAAAAATTTGTAACTAACCAATAATATACAAAATAAAATTTAAACTCTCAATATTTATTTAAATTAATTAATTAATTAACTATTAGAGCTATCTAAGTTGGTTAACTCTATCTTTGTTAGTTGGTAGCAGTATAAATCCTTATAAAGTAAACTGCTTAAACCCGAGTTAAAAAAGAGTGAAACGGATAATTAATTGAGAAGCTATTCAAAAGTGTCTTCCCCTTATTTGATACCATTAAATAGAAGGGAAAAATTTGTGGTTGGTGATGTATCTTTGTACTTTTATCTTTCTTACCAACAATTAATTAAATATTTATTTCTAATATCAACCTGCATTAATTTATTTTTTATAAATTATTATATAATTATAACAAATATTAAGTCAGTTAAGATGATAAAAATCTAATATTTTAATAAAAAATTTTGGATTCGAATCTGTAAAATAGTAAAAACATATTATAAATTATATATAATAAAAGATATTTTTAAAATAAATTTGTGCACTAAATTTCTATTATAAATATCTAGATTTTAGATAAAAAGAAAATATATCTAGTTGAACTGGGTTACGTACAATAATAATTTATGAAAGCTAGCTAGCTGCTCCTAAGTCATTTAAATGTACTACAGGGGACACAAAACCCAAAGCAACAAAATATACCCTCTCTATTAATTAGTTGTCACTTTTATTAGTACTTCTGGTGAGTCTTGATCATTGTGTCTAAACTTTCCGTTAATAATTAAACATTTTATGCGGTACGGTGTAGTAATTATATATAAAGACAAAAGCATTTCAATGATAAGTATCTATCAGTTTTCTTTATTGCCATGCCTTAAAAGAATGTGGTAGAAATGCATGTATCATATTTTGCACTTCATTCATGTTAATCTTTACATATTCTTCTTCTTTTTTCTCTATGCATGCCACCACCATAACCATATTAATCTGCACATAATTAAATATGAATATTTGGAAATACCGTCACTAATTACTTCATACTTGGCTTAAAATTTTGGTTTCCCTTCTGTCATTATTTTAAAAGTTTCCGGTATGAGTTATGAGATGAATTGGAGATTTGTGGGTCGAGGTGATTGTCAGATTATCTGACTGGAGCAATGGGATAGGTGCCTGCAAAGACACTTTAACGTTCAAGTCAGAATGAATCTAAGAGATAAAAAGTGTGTGGAATGAATTATGTACCTGAGGGGACCTCTGATTCCCCTTTATATCTTATTTATTAAGATAATATGGATATTTGATTTTGAATGTCTGTTAGGAATTGTAGGGCTGGTCCAGATCGCGAGCGGGTCGAGGCCCAGCTAATTGGGCGCGGAAGTTACTCCAAGTTGGTGGACCCGAGAATCGGATCCGTAACAGTTGCCCCCGGAGTGAGAGGGTGAGGGTGGTCGATCTCGTCGCTGAAGGAGCTTTCGGTCGCTGTTGTGTGGCTTGGTGGGTAAGTGCGTCATCCGAGTTCCTTGGTTAAGACCGGGGGTTCGAGAAACGCCTGGTCGTTTTATAGCTGGGTTGAGGGCGTGTCACCCGGATTTCTCGGTCGAGAGCACTTAGCCATTTTGTAGCTTGTTCGTTGGTTTTTCCAAGGGGGTTTCGCTAGTTGTAGTTCCCCATGTGTCATAATGACATTTAATGCTAAGGGAGATTTTTTCACTTTTGTCCTTGAACTTTTCGTATTTCTTTTGAAACGTTGGGGGGGTTTTGCTTTGTAACCATGCCTTTTTGCTTCATAACTCCCTCTGCTTCTCTTTTTTCCTCATACTGCATACATTGTTCTTGTTGTTTTGTTGGTTCCACTCGTGCGTTTCCTTTCTGCCTTTCGTGCTGTGTTTACTTCTCTACTTACTTCAGACAATCTGGTATGCATTTCTCTTTTTCTGCTTGCTTACCTGTTTTATTTGTCTGTGATCTATTTTGGATTGCTCTCTGTTTCTGTATTTTTCCATTTTGGGTTCTTCTTCCGAGTGCTGGTGGTAGAGAATTTTGGGGGGGGGGTTAGGAAATTAGGGGGTGTGTGTCACTATTTTTGGTATGGTTCTGGGATAAGTACGAGGGGAAGAAGTTTTGGCTTTTGGATTTCTATTTGGGTGCACTTTGGTTTATGGTTTTCTTTTGGTCCTTGGGGCTGAAGGCTAATGGTGGTGCCCTCCCCCTTCTTTTTTAGGTATGGCGCAACGGAGAAGTAAGAATCCTAGGGCTCCCATCGTCCTGATCGGCGGTGTTTCGAACACGTATTATTGGGTGACCTCCGACGTGTGGGGGACGCTATCGCGTGTGACCGAGGTGGACCTTCCGAGGATCCGTGATGTAGGGGCTGTTTGTGGGGGTGGCGAGGTGGAGCGTCATTGTGAGCTTGTGCTCCCCGGGGTGGATGAGAGGGTTTGCTATATAAACCTTGACTCCCCCCGAGTTGCCGATTGGATGTAGGTCTACGAGTCCATGTTCACGCAATTTAGGGTGAGGTTCCCTTTCTCAGATTTTGTGCAGTCACTACTTAACAAGTGGCGCTGTCTCAGCTGCATCCTAATAGTTGGGCGGCCATCCGGATTTTCGAGTTTGTTTGCAAATACCTGGAGTTTCCTGCTTGGGTGGAGGTATTCTTGTTCTTCTTCTTATGTACACTTCCTGTAAAATTTACAAAATTAATGAATGATTAGCTAATAAATTAATTATCAATCAAAGAAATTGAATTTTATAGTTAAATTAGGTAGAATTAATTAAAATATGAATTTTGACACTAATTTTAAAAAATTTGACCCAAGATTGAGTCAAATAGGCCAAACCGAGCCCAAGGCCCAACCCAAAATTCACTAATATCATGAGCTTCAGCTTATTTCTCCCCCAACAAATGAAGAACACACTAGGAATGCATGGAGGAGAAGAGAGTTAAGAAACAAACCCTAACCCTTCACTAAATCTCATATAACTTTCAATTCGGAACTCCGATCGCCGTACTGTTTGCGGCCACGCGTCCACCGCATCGAGCTCTACAAAGTCTAGTATACAATTTGGTAAGAAAATCATGTTTTCATCCTCAGAATCTCTTCTCCCAAATTTGAAATTTCAAGGTTATGGGTGTTGAGATTTTTTATAGTTTGATGTTTTAGGGTCTATTTAGCTTGAAGAATTAGCGACTTTTTGTTGAATTGAGGCATGAGTATGGTAAGGATCTTCAGACCCTAGTGAATTTCTTGGTTAAATGTGGTTGATTATTAATTTGTGTATATAAATGTGATAATGTGTATTAGGTAGTGAATATGTGATTGTGGAACAAAATTGAGGTGGTTGGAAGCTTGGGTTGTGCTTTGGTTATTGAATTTTAGTGGTGGAGACTTCTGACCTTTCTTATTTGAGGTGTCTTTGGCATAGGGAGAAATCGGCCAAGGTATGGTTTTGGTTTCTCATATGTAATATATAATGTTTTGTGAAAACTTAGGCCAGACGACCATAGGATAAGATGAATCATATGTTGGTGCATATTTGGTAGTGTTGGTTATTGAAATATGTGTTGTTTTGCTGTGGATAGTAGGTATGTTGGTTTTAAAAGGGGAGTGGTGAATGGTTGGTGAAATAATGATTATTATGAATGACAATGATATATTGACGATTGAGTATAAATGTGGTATTGAATGTGAATTGTTGGGGTTGGACTTGATGGATTTGTGGAAGGGGATGTCATGATAGGAAAAATGAAGTGTTGAGGGGTGGTTTGGTATGTGTTAGTGCTATGTATAGTTGTGTAAGATTGCTAAGAAATTGTGATTTGGTGAAAATAGAGGTTTGAGAATTTTTTAGAAAAACTTATTTTTTTTTACCAAACTTTGGTAAGCCATAACTCGGCTTCCTGATGCCTAATATTTTCCAAACTTGTTCCATATGAAAATTGGGTCCGTGAAGTTTACACTGTTTGAAGAACGTGCAAAAAATGATTTTTAATGAAGAAGTTATGCGCATCGGAAGTTTGGTGTGTAAAATGAATTCTGCAGCACTTAACAAATTTTTATCTAACCTGCAGAACTCGCGTACGCAAGCATGCACGCGACGCGAGCATTCTATTCTGTTTCGGCCGTCTTTCGTATGTGGAAGGGTGCATGCGTGCGCATGAGCTGACGATTGATAAGTCCGCGTACGCAGGCAAGTGCACACGACACGAGCAATCAATTCGGACCAAGGGAGCTCGCGTATGCAAGCAGGAGTCGCTACGCGAATGAGAAAATTTACACCCCTGTGTATGCGCAACATGGCATGCGTACGCGGGATCCTGTTTTCAGCAGCATTGAGCTTATGTGATTTAAACGTGATTTCAAACTTCTAAACCTCTATTTTTACTCTCTAAGACCCTAAAATTTAGTTTTAATTATAGTGAGGGAGTTGAACCTTGAGAGGATAATAACTTACGAGTGAAGAAAGATTGTGAAGGGGTGATGTATATTGAGAAGTGTGGGAATGCTGAGCTTTGCGATGAATTGTTGAAAATAATGAATATGACATGATTAAGAATGATGAAATGTTGATTTGTTATAATTGATAATTGAATTGAGATTGAATGAATTCTTAAATTAGATACCCGGGCAGTAGCAAGGATTGTGGTTCGTCTCGCTTGCTCCAGGTCAGTGTTTTTGATGCCTAGGTAGCAGCAGCAGTAGTGGATTATTTCACTTGCTCCTGGTTGAGTTTTTAAACACCTGCCTGGGTAGTAGCAACAGTAGTGATTTATTTCACTTGCTTTGGGTTAAGCGGGTAGTAGCCGGGGCGTTGTGGCTCAAACCCACTTACTTCACAATGGGTATTTTTATCCACGATTAGCTATCAGGACATGTCGAGTTTGACTATACGACTGACAGATGATATCATCAGCAATAGGGCAGATATACATCATATACATATATTTATTTTGTTTGATTGTGCATTTATTTGGGCTTGCCTAAGTGATTATTATACTTACCTACTATATTTGCTACCTGCTGTATCTGTATCCTACTTATGTTTGCTTTGTCTGTATTGCTTATCTGTGCACTGGAGTTTTAGAGGATTGAAGAAAGGCAGAATTTAGGGCTTAAATTAGAAAGGAAATTAGAAATAAGAATCTTAGATAACATCCCTGTTTATGATTTTCAATTTATAATTTTAAGATTTAAATATGAGTGTCAGAATTTTAGGATCGCCTCTGCCTTTTCCAGGACCTTATATATTATATATGTTGGCACCATTACCATGCTGAGAACTCTCCGTTCTCATTCCATAAGGATATTTGTATTTTTCAGATGCAGGTTGAGAGACACCTCGCTAGGCGTCTGGAGTTTCTGTCACGGCGGAGTGGGATATTGCTTTTTGGGGTGTTTTATGTATAGACTTCTCTTGTGTTATATTTTGATGTTGTACCTCACAGAGGCTTTTGATGGAGAACTAGGGTTGATTATGGGTATTTTGATCTTGGGATTATATGTATGTATGTAAATATTCTCCAGCCAGCCTTAGCTTCGTAGGTTGGGCTCAGAGCTTGAATATTCTGTATCATTGAGCGTTATCTTGAGCGTTGCGCAAGTAAATGTTATCTTGAGCGTTGCGCTTTTATTTTTCATGATTTTGCTTTAACCAACCTTCAAGACTCTTCGAATATTATATCCTTTCAATTATTATACATATATTTTATTTTTAGAGGTCGTAATACCATACCACCTCTGCTTTACGGCTTAAGTGTAAAGCTTTGTGTGGTAGGGTGTTACATTATGGTATCAGAGCAGTTCATTCTTGTAGAGCCTGAAACAGTAGGGAATAACCCTATAGACTTTATGGCTATCCTGGGAAACACGGCTGCGGCTATGCAGGCGACAGTCGAAGCGTTAGGAAATCAAGCGAACCATGAAAATGGTAATAATAGGAATGAAGGGCCGATGACACTTGCTACTTTCTTGAAAGTGCAACCTCCATCCTTCAGAGGGACTACAAACCCTACTGAGGCCAATAATTGGCTTCAAGCAATGGAGCGGATTCTATTTCTCTCGGGCCAGTTGCTGCTGGGTTTGAGAAGGAGGTGGTCATGGTTTTGGCTACTGAGGCGATTAGGAAGCGGAGGAGGGCGGCGGATAGTAGCAGTGGTGAGAACATAGAGGAGGAGGGACCGGTGCCCTTCATGATGGATCGGAATTTCGATGTGCCAACTTTCATTGATCAGCACCTCCTCTCGGGAACCGAGGAGTACTTCCACGACTGTGACGTTGCCGGTCAAGCGAGGTCGGCATACCGGGCACTTTTTCGTACCGCCATCATCGTCCGCAAGCCAGAGTCGGTATTGGCTTAGGTGTGTCTCCTAGATGGCAAGCTTCGCCAATCTCACGTGGAGGTCGGGAAGCTGAAGGGGGGAGATAGAGGTGGCAAAAATAGCTCAGCTAAAGGCAGCAAAAGATGCCAAGGATGCCAGTGGTGAGCTTTTCTGTCTTTCCGAGGTGGAGACTTCTCTCCCCAATCAACTTGCTGGTGAGTGTAAGCGTTCCTCTGATGCTGAGTCCAAGGCCGCCGTGCTGCTATCTGAGGCGAAGGCTCTGAGGGCTGAGGTGGCAAAGCTGAAGAAGGAAAAGGGGGAGTTGCTGGAAGATGTGAAGGGCGTGGTTTCTGATGCCAAGGAGATGATGAGGGCTCAGGCCCCAGGGACAGATGTATTTGTGATGGGGGCATTTCGCACTATTAGGGATGGCCAGATTGTGGACCTGGAGTGACTTTGTAAAAATATTTTGTTAAGTTTGTAGGCCGTTTTTGCATAACTCTTGTTTTTTTGTTCAGAAGCCATTTGGTCGGCCGTTATTGTTTTTGTTTACTTATTTCGAAGTCGTTCAGGCCGTTTACTCGTATTTTTTTGAATACTTTATGGCCTTTTGTTGGATCATATTTGTATATAGTTGGCCTCTTGGTGGGACGTGTTTGATACTTGCTTAGTTATGGATATCCATGTTTTTTGGCCTTAGTGGTGATCGGTCCCCGGGAGTAGCCATGTTTAGTTCGTGCCGTCGGATGGGGCAATGCATTTGAAAAAACAAAGAATGAACTTTATTTAAAGTTTGGGCCTCGTTAAAACCTCTTGACATGGGTAGGAAAGAGTACCTGATAAAATGAATATGCAAAAAAATGGTAATAACTTAAATAATAAACAAAACAAAAGTAAAAGGTAATCTAAACAACCTCGATCTTATCGCTTGGAAGGATGCTCTTACGTATAGTAGCGCCGCAAGTTGGTGGCATTCCAGGATCTCGGAAGCTCGGTCCAATCTAATCGTTCAAGCTTGTAGGCTCCTTTTCTGATTATCATTTTGATTTGGTAGGGGCCCTCCTAGTTGGGGGTGAGCTTCCCTTCTCCGGGAGTGGGGGGGGGCAATTTCGTTTCGTCAGAAGGCGAGGTCCTTTGGTCCAAAGTCCCATCGTACCATGCCACGATTGTACCTTAGGCTTATTCTTTGTTTTAGGGCTAGCTCCCATAGGTGTGCTATGCTCCTGACCTCGTCTGTGACGTCCCGTCTTACCTATTCATCGTTTCCTCTGACATTCCTCTAATAAACCATTTTTTATGGTTTACTTTGTATTGAATTGAGTGAATTTATCAACTATTCTCACACATATCCATATAAATTGCATGATTTTAAGTTTCATTCCAAATTTTATGTTATGATTGAAAACATGTTTCTTTGGCCTTAAATTCCTAATTTTTTATCAACTCTTATTACCATTCAATGCCGTGATATGTTTGTTAAGTGTTTTCAGGTTTTATAGGGCAGAAATGGCTTAGAGGATGGAAATAAAACATGCAAAAATGGAAGAAACACAAGAAATTAAGGGATTTCAAAATCTGGTAGCGATGCGCACGCGTGGACGACGCGTACGCGTGCCTGGTGAAGCAAACATACGACGTGCATGGGTGGCTGATGGCTACACATGGTTCGGTGCAAGGTTCAATGACACGTACGCGTATGCCTACCAAGTTTCAAGCCCAAAAATACAGATTAGAGGTTGTAGAGTGAAGCTGGAAGGGAATCAATCATTCATACTTTCATTCACAAATTTTAGGTTTAGATGTAGAATTCTAGAGAGAGAGGCTCTCTCCTCTCTCTAGGTTTTAGGGTTTTTAGTCTTGTTCTTTCTCAATTTCAGATTGTTACCTTACTTTAATTTAGGTTTCTTCTACTCTTATTTATTCTAGCACTTTAGTTATCTACTTCCCTTGTCGATTCTTTTATTTTGCTAATTTAGTTTATGAGTTCATGTGTTACTCTATCCGTTCTTCCAGTTGTCGCGCCTTCGGAATGATACCTTGTTCTGCTATTTGGTGATAGATTTTTGTGATAGAGGCAGGTACGGGGGTGTAGTTTGTGAACTTCCGTACCCTCAGTGGTCGGTTGGGGGGGTAGAAGATTTGAATTGTTCTTTCGAGGTATCTTTTGGTGGTGGGTTGCTGCGAGGTGTCATGCTACCGTTTGTTGGTGGCCACGACTTGGATTACCTCTTCGTTGTTTATGTACTCTTTCGTGACGCTATAGATTTCATGCATGGTCTAGACTGGCTTGGTGGTGAGGTGCTTTTGAAAATCTTCATTCATGAGGCCATTGGTCAGACAAAGGCTGGCTATCGAGTCCGTGAGTCCGTCAACCGTTAGGCACTCATCGTTGAACCTGTTGAGGTATTTTCTCGTGGATTCATCTTGTCTCTGGGTTATCCTGAGTAGGCTGATCGAATGTTTTGCTTTTGTTATCCTAGTGGTGAACTGTGCCATTAACTTTTTGGAGACGTCGTCAAAATTGGCTATGGAGCCGTTGGGAAGGGCATTGAACCATTTGATCGCGGGACCGACTAAGATTAACGGAAAGGCCCTACATCGGATCGCATCGGAGGCTCCTTCCAGTTTCATCTTGGCCTCGAAGGCCATTAGGTGTTCCTGGGAATCCTTGGTGCCGTCATACTTCATGTTGGTGGGTTTGTCAAAACCTTTTGGTAGTTTGGCTTTCAGGATTTTCTCCGTGAATGGGTGGCTCCCATTATCACGTGCTCGCTTCGTTCATTCTCATAGTGTCGACGTTCCGGATTTCTGGAAATGTTCCAGTTGCCTCGTTTGTCGTGTCATTGTTCAGGTGACCTGTTGTTCCTGGTTTCACGATGCGATCAGGTCTTGGAGGTTACTTGGCTCGCATGCTCTGGGTGATATCGCTCTTTGGATGTGACCCCGCCTTCAAAGTTTTGCACTCTGAGGCACAATTCCTAAATTATCTGGATTGCTTTTTCTCCTAGGCCATCAAGTCATAGTTATCAGAACTGAACCGGTAATCGACCCGGCCAAGTTATTGGGTCACTGGATTACTGGTTCAACCGGTGGATCACAGATTCAACCGGTTGACCCGGTCATAATTAAATAATTATATAAAAATTTAATTTTTACATCAAATTAACTTATTTTCTAATTTATTAATTAATTAGTATTTATTACATTATTCAAATATATGTTGAAAAATATGTCCTGATTAATAAAAAAATTTTGTTTATCTTTTTTAATTTATACATATTTAACAAAGTTTAATTTTTATTTTAATAATGATATATAATTAAAAATTAATTAATTTAAGAAAGAATAAATATAAAATAAAAATAAATTAAATTAATATGAATACTATTCATTAGAATAAAAAAGTCTTAAATTTGCATGCCAAAAAATATTAATATATAAGTTATTAATTAGGATATATTTAATAGTTGGTAATATATTTAAAAGATATAATGTAAAGCAAAATGCAAATTTGTCCAAGTGGTTGCAGGGTAATAGAAAAGGCAATACTTCTTGATTAGCTCAAGTTCGAACCCAGCGTGAGCTTATGCTCCAATTTTTTAAAATGAAAGTGATGCGCGTGGCTGACGTCAGCGGATGAACCGATCCGGTTCGATTCTCAGTTTCGACCGGGTTTAATCCGGTTTTTTGAGTTTGACCAATTTAAATGCTTGTCCGATTAAATTGTTAATCTGGACCGGTTTGGAGTCTGGTTCACCGATTTTTCAGTCGAACCGGTCGGTTCAGTCCGAATTTGATAACTATGCATCAGTGCTTGGGTCTTGTCTGGCTGACGATCATCCTCCTTCTGTTGCTGGACAACGGTCAACTGGCGGTGCACGGTGCTAGTTATCCTCCCGTGGACACTATCCTGAAGTTCGGGCATTGGGCTTCGCGTGTTTGAGTGGTGGTGGTGGCTTGAAGATTGCTCCTCAAGGTTCTTAATCATGCCGCGATAACTTGACAGTCCCCATAGACGGCGCCAATGTACTAAAAGTCTTTGGTATAGGTTGTGAGATGGATTGGAGACTTTCGGGTCAAGATGTCGCCAGATTATTTGACTAGAGCAATAAGGTGGGTACCTACAAAGACACTCCAATGCTCAAGTCAAAATGGATCTAAGAGGTGGAAAGTGTGTGATGAGCGGATAATTTATACGCTTTTTGGCATTATTTTTAGGTAGTTTTTAGTAGGATCTAGCTACTTTTAGGGATGTTTTTATCAGTTTTTATGCAAAATTCACATTTGTGGAATTTACTATGAGTTTGTGTATTTTTCTGTGATTTCAAGTATTTTCTGGCTGAAATTGAGGGACCTGAGCAAAAATCTGATAGGAGGCTGACAAAGGACTGCTGATGCTGTTGGATTCTGACCTCTCTGCACTCGAAATGGATTTTCTGGAGTTACAGAACTCCAAATGACACGCTCTCAACTGAGTTGGAAAGTAGACATCCAGGGCTTTCCAGAAATATATAATAGTCCATACTTTGTTCGGGTTTAGACGATGCAAACTGGCGTTCAACGCCAGTTCCATACTGCATTCTGGAGTAAAACGCCAGAAACACGTCACAAACCAGAGTTAAACGCCAAACGGATGTTACAACTTGGAATTTAACCCCAAGAGAAGCCTCTGCACGTGTAAAGCTCAAGATCAGCCCAAGCACACACCAAAGTGGACCTCGGAAGTGGATTTCTGCACTAAGACTTATTTCTGTAAACCCTAGTAACTAGTTTAGTATAAATAGAACTTTTTACTATTGTATTGGGGGTCTTCTCTCTGAGACCATTTTGTCTTGGTTATTCCGGTTCCCTCTCTGGGGGCCGAAGCCAATGAACACTATTTTCACTTATGTATTTTCAACGGTGGAGTTTCTACACACCATAGATTAAGGTGTGGAGCTCTGCTGTTCCTCGAGTATTAATGCAATTACTATTATTCTTCTATTCAATTCATGCTTATTCTTATTCTAAGATATTCGCTGCACTTCAACCCGATGAATGTGATGATCCGTGACACTCATCATCATCCATCCTTATGAACGCGTGCCTGACAACCACTTTCGTTCTACAAGCGAAAGCTAGAGTGAATATCTCTTGGATTCCTTAATCAGAATCTTCGTGGTATAAGCTAGAATCCATTGGCAGCATTCTTGAGAATCTGGAAAGTCTAAACCTTGTTTGTGGTATTCCGAGTAGGATTCAGGGATTGAATGACTGTGACGAGCTTCAAACTCGCGATTGTTGGGCGTAGTGACAGACGCAAAAGAATCACTGGATTCTATTCCGACATGATTGAGAACCGACAGATGATTAGCCGTGCTGTGACAGAGCATTTGGACCATTTTCACTGAGAGGACGGGAGATAGCCATTGACAATGGTGAAACCCAACATACAGCTTGCCATGGAAAGCAGTAAGAATGATTGGATGAAAGCAGTAGAAAAGCAGAGATTCAGAAGGAACAAAGCATCTCAATACACTTATCTGAAATTCCCACCAATGATTTACATAAGTATCTCTATCTTTATTTTATGCTTTATTTATCTTCATATTCGAAAACCATTATAGCCATTTGAATCTGCCTAACTGAGATTTACAAGATGACCATAGCTTGCTTCATACCAACAATCTCTGTGGGATCGACCCTTACTCACGTAAGGTATTACTTGGACGACCCAGTGCAGTTGCTGGTTAGTTGTGCAAAATTGTGACAAAGTGTGATTCACGTTTGAGAGCTCCAAGTCTTTGGCGCCGTTGTTGATGATCACAATTTACGCGCACCAGTGTGTAAAATGAATCATGTACCTGAGGGAGCCTCTGACTCCCCTTTATATAGTTTTGGGGTAGATATCTTTGTCTTATCTATTAAGATAATATGGATATTTGATTTCGAATGTCGGTTAGGAATTATAGGGCCGGTCCGGACCACGAGTAGGGTCGGGGCTCGGCTAATCGGGTGCGAAAGTTACTCCAAGTTGGTGGACCTGGGAATCGGGTCCGTAACACAATGTAATCGAGTAGATTTTATAATAATCTTTGAGATTTTACGGATTATTTAATTTAGTTTTTAAAGTTTCAATTTTTCTATAGTGGTTCTTCAGATTGTGTTTCGAGCACCATAATGGTTTCTGAGCTCATTTTCGATGATGACTTAACTCTTTCAAATGTGGTTATTATACTGGTCCCTAGACCCCACACCTTACACCTCCGCCACCCTTCTCTCTTTCCCTCCCATTCCACCACAACTCTTCTTGTCATCCCTCCACCACACCTCTTTTTGTCATCCCTCTTCCCTCTCTTCTCATCCTCAACTCTCTCCATTCCTCTCTTTCTCTCCTTCGACTTACCTTCCTTCACTCTCTCATCCCTCCCCTATTCTCTCCTCTATCGCCACCACACTTCATCCTCAAAGCCTCACATATAGTCTCCACCTTGCGCCATCTCATCCATGATTATGCTTGGGATCCTAATTTTAGTTTTTATTCTCCAGTTCCTTTCAATTTAGTACTCTTGTTTTTTCTCTTGTGTGAATACCCCCATCTTGATTCATCAAGATGAAGTTCAATCAAAACTGTTAATTTTCAATCATATTTTTTTTATTTGTGATTCAATTTAAAGTTTATGAAATGGCCTTGAGTTTGTTGAGAGGTCTCATGAAATCGTCGAAACATGCATCATCGGCGATGAACATGGGGAGTTTGAGTCTTGTGAGCAAACAAATCAGTGAGCACACTGCCAAATGGATGCAGGTAACCATTTTCATCTTAATGTTATTGTTCACAAGATTCGGGTTGTGTTTGATTTTGGGGGATGAAGTGTGGTGGCATGAGAGAGGAGAGGGATGAGAGAATATAGGAGAGGTGACAGAGGATGAGATGGAGGGGAGAGAAATGACAAGAAGAGTTTAAAGGAGAAGAATACGGTGGATAGAGAGAGGAAGGAGAGGAGAGTGACAGAACTATATGGTGTGAAATTCAGGGACTTATATCATAGCCACATTAGCACCGAAATAATTGTGTTATCGCCGAAAATGAGTTTAGGAATTATTTAAAACTCAATATTCTAAGAAATCACTATAATAAAATTAGAATATCAAGGATCAAATTAAATAATCTTGTGAATCTCATAGACTATTATAAAAATGTACTTCGATATAATCAGTGTTTGGTTAGTTATATATATATATATATATATATTAAAAATTTCAAATATAAAGACATTATCCTACTTAATAGAGTAATACAACAACCAGAGTAACTAGATTTAGATTTGCGTATTGTTCGAAAATAAAATGGATATATACTATATAAAATGTATAAATTAATTTAAAATTTAATAATTGTATAATTAAAAATTTATACAGAAGTTTGACTTTAAGTAAAATTATTAAAATACTCAATTTAAATATATTTATTTGATTTCATATTATTATCTTTATTTTTGTTCTTTTCTTCTGAGTAGTCATGTTTATTTATTTATTTTTTAGATTATATTTAAATATCATAATACAAATATGAAATTATTAGATAAAATACAATTTTAAATATATTGTTTCAATAGTCAAAATTAACTTTTTATTTTTTAATTTTATTTTTCATGACTCATGATAATACTATGTATTTTTGAGAATATTACAACTAAATGATATTAAAAAATATAAATAGTTGAAAGAAAAAGAAGTAATATATGAATGATATAATTGATGAATATAATTAGATTAAAAGAGAAAAAAACTAAAAAGAATTATAAAGGATATGATATATAATTGACATTAGCATTCAATTTTTAATTTATTTTTCATGACTCATGATAGTACTATATATTTTCAACATATTACAACTAAATGATATTAAAAAAATATAAATTGTTAAAAGAAAAATATATAATATATAAATGATATAACAAATGAATATAGTTAGACCAAAAATAAAAAAACTAAAAAATTATAAAGGTCTAGTCTTTTAAAAATTTATTATCTAATACATATGTTTAGGAAACAAAAAAAAGAGTTGTAGTCATTAACCGAATATTAATAAGAATGAAAAAAAAAAAAAGAATAAGAGACATGATATTATGTGAAAAGAAGAAATAAAAAAGTGTGAAGTGAATATTGATTTATATAGAAAACATAAGAATAAGTAATTATAAAAGAAGATGATGAATTATGTTTTATTACTCAATTTATATCTATTAAAAAAAATAGCATTAATATTGAAATTATATAGTATCTTATATAAAAGTAAAAGTAAGAGAATATAAAAGGAATAGAGTAACCTAAAAAATAAATGAATAAATGACATAATAAGAGTGAAAAGGAAAATAAAAATATTTTTAAGTTGTAATTTTATGTAATAATCATAAGAAAGAATGAGTATAAAAGAGGATGAGTTAGGTTTATACCTAATAAAGAGACACAATATTAACATTAAAAGTATATAGTGTCCTATATAAAAGTAATCTAAAGAAAAATAAATATTATGAAAGTGAAAAAAAAATGAAAGAAAATTCTAAACTATAATAACAAAGCACATGAGAAGTAGAAATAAAAAATTTAAAAATAATTTATTTAAAAATAAAAAAATTAAAAAATAATTTAATTAGATAAGTAATAAACAAATTGTGTCAGTTAGTAATATATGCTGATATGACATAATATAAAAAATACTAAAATATTAATTTTAATTCTGTTTTAATATATTATAAATAGAAGTATTGTGGTAGTGAAGATTAAATTTATAGAAGATTCTCATGGAACAAAATTCTATTAAACTATTCATACTAATAACAACCTTTTTTTATATTATTGCCAAGGCTTCTTTCAGTATTTCAAATTTGAGTAGTTCTGTGGACTATAGTTACATGGAGAAAATATCAAGTTTTAAAGACATGTAAAATATTTGAATTAAACCAAGTTGAAATGTTCATAAGAGTATTTTCAGCATTTATTGAACTTGAAACTTTTATGACAACTTTGATCAATGCAATTCTGATTCAGTTTTGGTTAGTTTATTAAGCATTCCAATTATATGTTAATTATATTAGAAGTCTATGCCTAAGTTCTTTATAACAGTAGATCTCACTGAATGATTTTTAGAGAAAATCTAGTACCTATGATTATTTGTACTTGTCTTTTTGTTTATGCATAAAATTTCTTATTTGATGTTGCTTTATGAATCGAAAACTCTAATATATATATATATATATATATATATATATATATATATATATATAAAATATATATATATAGATTTTCATGTTAATCCATATTTACAATAATCTAAAAGAGAATTGAATTGAGTTTTAAAATTTTTAACAAAAACATTTCACAAATACTAATAAAAAAAATGTACTAATCAAAATTAAAAGCAAATATCTGACGAATAGAATTAAATAGATAAGAGAATAGATTTTCTCAATTTTTTAATTATTTAGTAAAGTATGATTTTTAATTTATATTTTTTAGATTAAATTAAAAAATATGTAAAAAAATATTAAATAATAAAAAATATATTATAAATGTAGAATTTTTTCTATAAAATGACCGCAGGGCCGAACTTTTTATCTGTTGGAAAGTGAAATTGGGCCAATGCTGATATTAGATGAATTTGAGGATAGGGCTTTTTTGCTTTTTTTAAATTTTCAAATGTCATTTAGCAAGGTGTAAAAAACGTCTTTCTTTTGTTCTGTTTCTTTTTTTTTCCTCTTTTTTTTTTTTATCCATTTTGCTGGCAGTGAATTGGGTTATAAAACTTTTAGTATGTGCATTTTTGTAAGCTGCGGAAAGCATGCTGAATTGTATCACATACACCTGACTAGTTAGATTTGTGTATGAGAATTCAACTTTTTTATTATTTTTTACACTACATTATTTTATTTTCAAAGTGGATTTTACTAAAGTTCAAAAGACCGTAAATTTATGGGATTGATTCGTATTTTACAGGACTGTACATGATTCGGCTCGGTTCGAAAATCTGGCTTGAATTTAAATATTTTAGGGATTAATTTTGTGTGATTTTATTGGATTTGTGATTAAATAAGAGTCTCAAAAATATATTCGATTTATGTAAACTTTAAGAAAATTAATAAAGTATATATGTTTTAAATTAATTTTAATAATTATAAATTTGTTATTTTATTTTTAATCACATTTATTAAATTAAAAAATAGATAAAAAACATTAAATTAAAATTTATAGACAAATTCAAATTCAAATATGGATATCAACTTTTCAATAACAAATTTTTTCTTTATAAATAAGTGGGCTCAGGATACGGTGGTCCACAATGTTTGGACTATTAAATGGTTTCATAACAAAATATATTTTTTAAATTTTTTTAATAATGGTTAAATAGTCTTTTTTAATTTAATTACAAATTGACCCATATGTTTTATTTAATTATAAAAATAATTTTTTATTTTATAAATAATTATTTTATCATAAATCTATCATGTTTATTAACAATCAAGAACAAAAACAATAACGAATTAGATCTTTTATTGATCCTAATAAATTTTTTGGCTATTCCATTGTTTAAAAGATTAAATTTAATCCGTCACGTTCGTGAAGAATCATAAAATCGTGTTTCCTTGAAAATCAATCGATTGGACTATCAAACCAATCGATTGAATTATAACTCAATCGATTGGATTACAATTTACCACTAAACAATCGATTGAAAATTACTGGGCAGCGTATTTTTCGCAAAAATCAATCGATTGGTCATATTACCCAATCGATTGAACAATGACTAATAATGTGTGTTTCTTACAATTCAATCGATTGTTTAAAATTTCCAATCGATTGAATGCTTCAAAATCTTTAATTCACCAAAACAATATGAATTTGCCTAATTCAATCGATTGAAGTGTGCTACCCAATCGATTGAAATATGTACTACGCCTATTTATATCTTGTTGTCGTTTTTAGAAATTATCTTATTATTCATCTATCTTATTTTTAAAATTCTATCTTCAATTTTTGAGGTTTTATTTTGATTTAGATACTCTAATCTGATCTTTTCCTTAATATTAACATTATAAATTGGTGAATAATCCATCACCAATTATTCAATATCACCATTGAAATCGTGTATCATTTTCTTTGATTATTAAAAATTTTATTGTTTTTCTTTGGAACATTCATCTACTCAATACCAATTTTTTTAATTTTTTATCCGTCTATTTAATATCCACTATTTCTTCATCGTTAATCACCATTACAGCAATCAGCAAGGTCTAATCAAGTTTTTCATTGTAGTGTTCCGAGAATAAACCATCATTTTGATTACAAAATAGAGGTCAGTGAATAGAATCTCTAATTTTGCAATTATTCGTTTCGATACTTTATTCGTGAAATTTATTGTGTAATGAAAAAATATTTTTTTATCTTTTATTAATTCACAAACATTGAGAAATACTAAAAAGTAAATAGATATTATTTTTTATTATTAATTAGCTAGCAATCATGGACGGACCTAGAGGGGGCGAGTAGTGGCTTGGACACCCAAAATTTTAAGAAACCATACTTATCTATAACAAATAACAATATATAATGGGAATACAGAGTGTTTGATGTCCAATATAGTTTTGGTAATTTTTCTCTTCAAATTATTAACGTACAAAGAATAAAAATGGCTCACTTAAAAAAATTGCTCACTCTCAGTATAAGATTATAAAAATGGCTCCACTTACACTATAGTTTAAATAAAGTAATTTTTTTAATTAAATGTACAAAGAATAATTTTTCTCTTTAAATTATTATCATACTATTTTAATAATATACTCTTGATGTTTATATGCAATATATAATGATAATTAGTGACTAAATTTAAATTCCAATATTACTCTTAAATAGAGGTTTATTATTAAAAAAAATCTTTTGTCAATTTCGTTAAATAAAAAAATTTCTACCCATTTTTTTACAGTAATATCATTAAGATATTCTTATTGGATGTAAATTATTGTTACAAATATTTTTATTAAGATATGTTTTGAAGGAATAAAAGTAAAATAGTTCAATAAAGATAATTTAAAAAAAAATAAATTTACACTAATAATTTTTCTCTTCAAATTATTAACGTACTTTTCTAATATACTCTAAGTGTGCTACCTAATATAATTGGTGATGGATTATTCAAACAAAAACAATAAAATTTTTAATAATCAAAGAAAATGATACACGATTTCAATGGTGATATTGAATAATTGGTGATGGATTATTCACCAATTTATAATATTAATATTAAGGAAAAGATAAGATTAAAATATCTAAATCAAAATAAAACCGCAAAAATTGAACATAGAATTTTAAAGATAAAATAGATAAATAACAAGATAATTTCTAAAAATGACAATAAGATTGAAATAGGCGTAGTACATATTTCAATCCATTGGTAGCAAATTTCAATCGATTGAATTAGGCAAATTCATATTGTTTTGGTGAATTTAATCGATTGAGTAACAAAAGCAATCGATTGAATTGTGAGACCTCAGGTTGCGTGACGGATCAAATTTAATCTTTTAATCGATTGGAATAGCCAAAAAATTTATTAGGATGAACGGACGATCTAATTCGTTATTGTTTTTGTTCTTGATTGTTAATAAACATGATAGATTTATGATAAAATAATTATTTATAAAATAAAAAATCATTTTGATAATTAAATAAAATATATGGGGTTAATTTGTAATTAAATTTAAAAAATGACTATTTAGCAGTTATTAAAAAAACTTAAAAAACATGTTTTGTTATGGGACCATTTAATGGTCCAAACCACCAAATTCGATGCCAAATAAGTGTATCATAAATAAATTCTTTTACAAATAAGTTTTTTTATAAATTATTGTTAAACTTTTAAAAGACCAATTTTTATCCGATTTGGACCCGGTATACTTATAATCCAAAAATATTTAGGTTTCATCGAGTTTATAATTGTGTTAGGATCTAAAAAATAAATATAATGTATATTTAAAGTCGAATATAGGTTAAGATAAATTCGATTTCACCCGATAATTTATACCATTATTCAATGTTTATATTCAACTGATATAAATTTCGAAAACACAATGAAATAATTGACAACATTTTTATTGTACTAGATATATATAAATTTATAATAGTACCGAAATAAATACTTATAGATAATTGATCAAGATTAATTATAAAAGTATATATTGAGTTCGAATAATTTATTATTTTACGAGAAAGAAATGGGCTCAAATATAAATAAAGGAAATAATAATGAAAATCATGAGAAATTAAAAGCTACGTACAAAATTATTTATAAGCCCGCAATATAAACAAAGAGAAATAGTTTTCAATTTTTACTTAGTTAATATTAATTAATTTTAGAGTTAATATTTATAATTTAAAATTTAAGATAAATAAAATAATTTAAAAAAATTGTAATATTAACATGTAAAAAATGTAGGAGCCACTCAAATAAAAATATTTAAAACGTCTTTTTTTAAATATATTTTTTAATAATTAAAATTTAATACATATAATTATTAAACTATGTTATTTTTGTTAACATTAGATCAGACAAATTAATTTGACTAAAAACTCAATAAACTACATCTTAAACCAATCTAAATTAATATTTTTTTTATAAAAAATGACTACAATATTCTTATTATAAAAAATAACTAAAATATTATTATTATTACATAAAATTTTTATAATATGATTATTGTAATTATTTTTTATAAAAAAGAATATTAATTTAAACCGATTCAATATTTAATTTATCGATTTTTTATTAAATTAATTTATCTAATTTAATTTTAACAAAAATAATACGATTTAATTAATTATATGTATTAAATTTTAATTACTAAAAAATATCTTAAAAAATATATTTTAAACATAATTTCAAAATATATTAATTACCTAATATTACTTGTAAACAAATTATCCCATCTGAATTCTCAAGTGCAAAATGACCGCAGAGATTCTCCAATCCATTCAAACCTGGAACCTCGAAATACTTCACATCCCAAATTAAGAGGGTTTTCAAGCTGTCATCACATTCCCCATCCCCATTCTCTCTTTTTAATCACAAATTTAACGACGTCGCGTTTACACTGCTTCTTCGTAACTCGTACACCTAACAAATTTAGTTACTATAGTGTAGTTACCATCCTACACACCTTGGGATTATTCTAAGTTTGTTTCTAATCTCTCATATTGCGCATGAAATCCTGCTTCCCAATTTGACCCCTTTTTGTTTGCTTTCCATGTTCCTGCCTTGCCAATCTCGTTTCTCAATAACATTTGAAAAGAAATTAAACTAATCTGGAAATATTAAACTAAGTAATTTAATATTAGTAGTAGTCTTGTATTTGTATACATTTTCCTAAGCTACATGGCAACAACATCGACGACCAATTTAGTTCTACACAATTACACACATCAATTTCTATTGCTAACGCCAACAGGGAAAAAGACAAGAACAGGGAGCAGTTATTAAACATTATAACGTATGAGGTTACGTCTCTACTAATAAATAAATTAAAAAAAAAGGGTGAATAATTGAGAAACAGGTAGTGTTTCAATCTTTGTTATGATGGTGGCTAAATCCACTTAACCATATGATAAGTTCCATGTAGACGTTTACCAGAGACACGAGGAAGTTTGAGTTGCGTTGAAGAGGCGGGAAAAGCGTCTCCGGCGATAATAGAAAGCGCGTTTGAGCCTAGAGAAAATGAGCAGCCTCAACCTCCGAGCAGACCTTAACCGTAGCCAAACGACTTTCTTGACTCTGAACAAAGAGCCTTTGATTCTATCCACTAGACTCTTCTTTCGGCAGAACTGGTAGCTTCTCAGGAACACCTGTCTCTTCTCAATCATGGTGTAGCTCTGCTCAGGGTAGTAGTAGTTGTATCCAATGGATGACTCACTTCTGAACAGTGGATTCTTCACACTCACACCCTCCATGATTATTATTCGATCTCGCTACTATGAACAAACAAAAGATACATATATATATATATATTAGAAAAGAGAGAACGTGGTGTGTGGTGTGTGTAGTGTGCAAGTGCAACAGTAGAAATTCAACGCACCTGGTTTTGTGTTGATTTGTTTGTTATGCGTTCCGATTTAGCTTACCACTGTTGAAGGTAAAGTCTAATTAGACAACTCATTCTTTGGTGTGCTCCTTTTTTTTTTTTCTTTACCTTCTTCCCTCAATGACTTGGGGTGGCTGTTGCCTGTTGCCACTTGCCACTTGCATTATTATTTTAAGCACTTTAACACGTGGACAGCCTGATAAGCCGTTGTTCTTTTAGACGGACGGTCACGTGCCTTTTGTGTTCCTCTTATATTTGACCACAATTCCCCTTTAACCATCGCCCCACCCCCCCCTGGGGGCCCCTTCTCTCTCTTAATTTAATTCCTTTCTTTTACTCAATTATGGATAAAAAAAAAGAAAAAGACACAGACCAACTAATAGTGCAACTCACTGCATTTAACTATAAAAAAAATTCTAATTTCAAATAGCACCTAAAAAATTACCTTAATTTCAATCTCTTTCCCATTCACAATTAAAAAAAAAAAGCATGAGAAAATAATAATATGAATGAAGTGAACAATGGTTTAAAATTAAAAGGTGAATTATCATTAAAATTTAAATTTTTTAATCAATTATCTAATTTTTAAATTTTTTAATTTAAAAAATTAGGATTGACAGTTAAACTCATTTCCACTTCAAACAGTTACTTCTAATATCATCATTTTTTTCTAGTCTCTAGTATTCCCTCTCACTGCGACAACCTCACTTGAGCTGTTGAATTAATGCCCCCGTTCCAAAGTTTCGATGCCATCATTTTCTCATTGCGATCTGCTTCACACATCTCTGCCATCTCAAATTGTCCCCCTTATTCTCCATATCCCGGCAATCGCTGATCTCTCTTTCCGGTGCGTCTTCTTTGGCGCCGTTTGTAACTCCCGACAGATTATACACATGCCGTCCCGCGCTCCAACCAACGTTGCTGCGGTCTCTTGCAGCACCACCGCGACGTCAAATAAGTGCCACTCTTCATCCCTAACCGCACGACATTCTTCGGCAACCGCATACTGTGACTTCTCGTCGTCAGTCGTGCCATTGCCTACGGAGTAGATTTGTAACCTCGTCTAACCGAAGTTGTCGTTGTGCGATAAAATAAAATAAAAAATAAGCATAAAAAAATGGATAATACTCTATCTTTAGCATCTTAACAGTGAGAGAAGGCCGAGATGGCAACAAATTTGTTGGTCCATGACTTTAGTTGCTATATATCCACATATCCATAATCAATGAAGATACAAAATTTTTAGCTCTCTTTTCTCTCTTCTTTAACATATCTGATTTAATTCTTCTCTCTTTTACAATCTAGTCGCCATCGATTCTCTCCACGTCGCAAATGTCTTGGATGTTCGATTCTCTAGGTATGTAGATGGTTATTTTAATTCTTAATTAGATGGTTATTTTGTTCGATTCAGTTTAAGTATATACAATTAACAAATGCTAGATGGGCATTTCACTTGGTAGCCAGATGATTATTTTAATAACTACGTGGATGGTTGTTTAATGGCGATCCAGCGACAATGATGGGGAGGGGGCTATAGGGGTGGACGATGATGGCCAGTGATGGAGCTTCTAATGCCAGAGAGATGGGATGATTGATGAGTGTCAGGGTAGCAGATGATTTGGAGGAAAGAGGATGTTTGGGTGAATTCCTTTGGTAAATTAGAATTAGGATAGCTAATTTTTGAAATAACTATTTGAATTTGTTGGCTTAGGTAATATGAGGAATTTTCTTACTTTTTTTCCTCGTATTGGGCCAAATTCGGAGCCCATTGTTCACATTGTTTAAATTTCTTATTGTCTCCCTAGCAGAATCGAAAAATCCCACACATCCTTATCACTTTTACTCTCTCCATAGCCGCAACTATGAGGACACCCCAATCGCGGCATTGTACGTGCCGCCAGCCGACCTTCCCCTACAACACTTCAACTCAGCTGCAACACACACCTGTTTGGAAGCAGAAGAAGGACGTGGACAGGTCACCATGACGCTGCTGCAAATCAGGGACTAAGGCTAACCATCGTGCAACCCGACGTAACCGTCCTCCGCACTACTTACTGCCGCAAATCATCTACCATGAAGCCACCCACCGTCGCAGATCATCCACTGCGAAGGTGCGACACTGCACTCAGTCGAAAGCGGAAGAAGGTTGCGCATCACCCCTACCGAGGAGACCGCCACACATCTGCTACTATTGCCCCACCCAAGGTCTCGCAGTGAAACGATGAGAAAGAAAAGAAACTCTTCTTCTTGGTTTTAGAGGATTTTTTTTTACTAGTTTCGGATGTTTTTTTCTTATGTTTTGAACAATTTTTTTAGGTTTTGAATAACTTTTTTAATAGTTTTAGATATTTATTGTTTAGTTTTTGAATGTTCTTTTCTCAATTTATTTTCTATTTTGTTTTGTTATGTTTTGAAATTTTTAAAATGATTTTGAATATCTCGCTTTTTTTAGGTTTTGAATTTTTTTGTTACGTTTCAGATGCTTCTTTTTATTAAAAATTTTTAGAATAAATTTTGGGAATCATTTTACAATTATTTTAGATGTTTGTTATTAATTTATTATTTAGTTTTACATTTTTTAGATATTGAATTTTTTTTCATTTAGGTTTTGCATATTTAAATGATAATTTGAATTGATGTTTTCTCTAAAAAATTTTGAAAAGATTTTGGATATCTCATATTTATGAGGTTTTGGATGTTTCATTTTATTACACTTCGGATGTTTCTTTTTATTAGAAATTTTTAAAATAATTTTAGAATTTTAAAAATAAATTTTAGAAATTTTAAAATAAATTTGATATTTTTTAAATAATTTTTGAAATTTTTAAAATAATTTTAGATGTTTATTATTATTTGGCTTTAGATATTTTTTTAGATTTTAGATTTTTTATTAGATTTTTTTTATGTTTCTTATGATAACTTGATTTGATGTTCCCTTTTAAAAAAATTAAAAAAATTACTAATTGGTTACCCTCCTTGTTAGTTACCTAGTGGAATTTAAAAAAAAATCATCATGCTATATGTAAATTTAAAATTAGTCACCAATTAATTAGTTGTATTTGAATATATTTAAAATATCAAACATCATATATTTATATTAATAGTCAAACTTTATAAATATTATAAACAAATTTTATAAATAGTATAATTAATCTAAATTCACGTTTATAAGTAAATTATAAATAAAAATATACAAACATATGATGCTAAAAACAATATATGTTCATAAAAAATTGATTATATTACAATGAAATGTTTGATTATTTTATTACAAAAAAATTAATTATTCTATTATAAAAAGTTTTATTATTTACGGATTAATTATTATCGAAAAATAGAATGTAAACGTATATAAACTAGGAGTGTTTATGGATCGGATCGTATCTACAGATTTGTGGTAAATATCTGCATTCGATCCGAAAATTGTGGATACGATCCGATCCGTACATTGATCGGATTGGATAGGATCTCATCCGTACCCTTTAAGGATCAGATCCCAGATATCTGCTCTACATTCGCGTATTCGATCTGCAGATCTGCACAATAATAATTATATATATATATATATATATATATATATATATATATATATATATATTTGGTATTATATTTACTTGTTTGTTATTTATATGTTTTAGTTAGTAATTATTATTCATATATTGCATTATTTTATTTTTGTTATTTAGGAAAAGTTTGATTAAAAATATTTTATGAATAAATAAATTTAAAAGTGTGAAAAAAATATTTTTATTAAATTTTTTACCTAAAAATATGATTAAAAAGAGAACATTCAATTATGCATATATATTTGATATCCAATCTGACACTAAAAAATGCGGATATCATATCCGATCCGATCTGATGGAAATTGTGCGGATCGGATCGAATTTTTGACCATATCCAATCCGATCCGCGTACACCCCTAAAATAAACGCGCACAAATATATAACAGTTAATCTGATATATAAATATATATATATATATATTTTTTTGTATAATAATTTTTTTTATTTGTGCACCTATTTATATATATATATATATATATATATATATATATATATATAAAATTAAAATTAAGGTCATATTTTTTTACAACGTATTTTCTTTTTTACTTTTAAATTTTAAAATATTGTCAAACTAATTAAACACGAATAACTATAATTTAATAGTTAAGGTCATTTTTAAAATTCTTTTCAAATACGTGTATATATATATATATATATATATATATATATATATATATATATTTCATTCACAAATTGACTATACCGAACCATTTCATTTGCAATAATCCAACCCAATTATGGTCCAAAAAGTCATTCGCGTTATGGATAGGTATAGATTGTATAACTCAGTCTAATTTCCACTTATCTATTCTCTTATTTTTAGATTCCAAAAGTGTACGCAATATACACCAAACTGATTTTTATGGCTATGACTTTTGAGTTTTGAAACGTATGGGTCAAGACAAGCACACATAACTTCTTCCTTCTTAATTCTTAGGGTGTAAACATTCACTTTGATTTCTGATTTTTATTTTGAGAGACGATGCGATATTTGAGAATTTAAAAATTTAAATTAGTTTCTGTCCTTATAAATTTTGGGATAACACAATTTTTCCGTCGAGTCTAACGTTAAAGACTAACGAAAAATGTCTACATAAATATGAAAGAGATGAGGTGTTCATTATCTCTTGAATTAGTAATTCCAAATTGAATGAGAACTAATTTGTCTATGCTAGCATGGACAAAACGATGCCGTATTCTTTGTGGTGAACACATCTCACTTCTAAAAAGGAGAAGAGGGTTCATTTTAACCCATCAGTCATTCACAATAATTACCATCAAACTCTAGCACTCATTGATCTTCTTCCTCTCGAGCAGTTGAAGTTGCGTGGTATTGGAGGTTGCTACTGACAGTGTTGCTAACGATGCTACTGGCAGCGTTGTTGACGAATGTTGAGACGGCATTGGTGGTGAGACACAGTTGAGGTAAGCTAGTTATATTCCTTTTTTTTTATCATAAAAGTCAAATTCTTGAGTTTTTTGTGGTCCTGAGTCTGTAGGAGTGATCCATTATGAAAGAGACATAAACGATAGGATAGAGAATATTAAAATAAAGAGAAAAGAATAAATAGGTCATTAACTTTTTGATTTGTGAATATTTAAGTCTTTTAAAATTTTAAAATACATTTAAATTTCTTATCTTTTTAAAATTTAAACATATCGATCTCTCATGTTTACTTGGGTCAGTGAGACTCAACAGATAAATCAACGTGATTCCATTGTATTGATATGGTTGTTATGGATACACACGTGTGAGAGTTTTTAAAATGCGACAAGTTAGACTTAAGGATCAATGTGTCCGGATTTTGAAAAAATCAGAGACTTAAATATATTTTTAAATATTTAGAGACTTAAATGTCTACAGACTAAAAAGTCAAGAATTTATTTATCATTTTTCTTAAAATCAAACCTGCATTGTTAATTGTCAACAAGTACATTTAACATTGGAAAAATAAAAAAATTTCGTTGCTGTTGCATTCTAAGTTGTAAAAACTAGTTAATTTATTATATAATGTTCGATAAATATATATATTTTTTTTACATTCTACAGATGTCTAAATTCCTTGTTGTACCTGTGTTTCACTACAGGGGGATTTCAAAAGACAGTGATGGATTCCTTATGTATGTACATGGGTCTGTGAAAAAGATTTTACTATTAAACTTGGATTATGTGATTTTTTTTTTATTTAAAGAGTTGGGATGAAGAGTACAAGGAGACTACCGGTTAAATGTTAGTGCCACTAACATAAAATTTGAGCTTTATGTTATTAAGGGTGATTGTGAGATAAATAAAATGACGGTTAACAAGATGAAGAATAGAGAGAATGATGAGTCTTATATCTATTTTGAGCATGTTGTAGATGTGCCAAAAATGATTAGTGATGGTTGTTATGAAAGTCCAATTGAGTTAAGTGAGTCATCGTTATCATCATTAGGGATGGATCTAGAAATGTTATTGTGACATAACCTAATATTAAAAAAGATATACAAAAAAATTATAATATATGATGCATTACAAAAATATAATGATAAAGAATATATATTTAAAGTATAAAAAATATGTATATTTTTTACTAACGAAGTGGTACACATCGATTCTTCATATCATAAAGTTTATTGATAATAGAATCTATGTCAAATCTTTCAGCAATTTTCTTCTTAACGTAAATCAAAAGACAATTAGAAAGAAATTCATCTTCCATTTTGTTTCTGAGTCTATTTTTTACAATATTCATAACTGAAAAAGATCTCTCAATTGTAGCAGTTGAAACAGGGAGAGTTAATACCAAGCAAATCAAACGATTAATCAAAGGATATGTTAAAGACATTCCTGTCTTCGTTAATCCTTGACATAACTCTGAAATTGTGCACAAGTTAGTTAAGTCAACATGATTAGGAACATCAAGTTTATAATGTTGAGTTTGCATTCTAATGTGAATTTTTTCTTGGTCACTGAAGTCATCTAGATAAAACTGTTCTACTAATTCACATATTTTGTTGACACTGAAGAATTTATAATTATCTCTGAGATCTAAAGTTGAACTTAAAGTAAGCAATTCCACCATATTATCATTGAATCTTCCATTAAACTCTTACAATTGTGTATCAATTATAGCCAGAAATAAATTAACACTATAATGATGCTACACTGAAATTTGGTCAACAATTTTACGAGTTCGGCATCTTCTAGAAATATGCAATGCATTCATATCAAGAAAACTTTAACTTCATGTTTCTCACAAAATAAAATAATTATTTTATGAAAGCATCCCAACTTGATTCTCTTATTCTTTGGATTAAAGTCTTGGTAGTAGAAACTAGAGTTAAAGCATTCAATATGTCTTGATTTTTTCGTTGCAAAGCTTGACAAAGATCATTTGACTAGCATCACCATGAGTGGAAAAATTACCTTCTTCAGTTTTTTTTTTCAAGAACTTCACAAATAGTATCAAACATGCATAGAGCTACGTACAGAATTCAAATGAGACCTCCATCTAGTATCTTTAGTTCTATGTAAAGTACCAATTTGATTAAATCCACTACCTGTCACAATTTGATCATGACTTTTAGGAGAAACAATCACAACATTCACAATTAGTGTAAGTTTTGAAAAGAATTTATGAACATAGCAAACTTCTTTTGCTGTAGAAACAAGTGCTAATTGTAATCGATGAGTAAGACAATAAATGTAATAAGCAAAATGGCAATCTTTCAAAAATAGAGCTTGCAATCCATTCCATTCACCACGCATATTACTAGTTCCATCATACCCTTGTTCCCTAAGATTTTGAACATGAAGATTATGACGAAAAAGAACTGATGAAATTTCTATTTTCAATATCAAAAAACACGTATAAAAAACATGTATAAGATAAAAAAAAATCTTTCTTAAATACAACCGTGCTTGTCTACAAATCTCAAAATCACAGACATTTATTCTGACTTTGACTCATCTTTTACTTCATCAATAATTATACAAAATTTAGAATCACCAATTTCTTCTCGAATTGTTGCATGTACTTTTCTAACAAAGATATGCAATATATCTTTTTGAATACCGGGAGATATATATTGAGCATTTTCAAGGACAACGTTATTAACATTCTAATTATAGAAAGCTAAAAGCTTATTAATTCAATAAAATTTTCCCTATTCAAAGATCCAAAACTTTCATCGTCGCCTCTAAATGCACATGCTTGAAATGCAAGCCATCGAATAGTATTAATAGATGTCCTCAACTTTAAGCAGTTATTTGCAATAGTTTCATCACTATGCCTATCAAAAATTTTGTCTATATGCTTAGATTGAGCCATTAAATCATTACAAGCTTTCACACATAAATTATGGGGAGAATTAGAAATAGAATACTCGTGACATACAAATATACAATTCACCCCATTGTTTACTTTCTTCTAATTACTAAATCCTAACTCTGAAAATATATCTTTTTCATTATTGGAAGCACTATAATGTTTACCAAACAAGTAGCAAGGCAAACAATAAGCAGCATCTTTTTATAGTGAATATTCTAATCAACTTGAAAATTTCTTAAACCAAAAAGATTGAATATCGACGGTGATTGTTAGTACCAGAAACTGGATAGCTAATATTTGTTGGTTGGTATGACCCAGCTGTTATGTATGCTCTACAAATCTTATCACGTTCATTGACATTATACTGCCAAATTGGACATCACTTTCCTGGATCCCTTTCTAGTAAAGAGATATCAACATCTCTTTGTAATCTTGGAACTTTGGTTTCATGTTGATGTGTATTTTGAGTAAGATTGGAGAGCTTAATTACTTGAACTTCTTGTGAAATAAGATTAGAGGGTTGAGTTGTTTGAACTCCAACATTGTCAGTAAATTTTCTCTTAAAAATTGCATCAATTTTACTTTGCTTTCTTATCATAAAATGTTCTAGTTTTTTTTTTACTTGAAAAAAAAGAACTCAAATAATTCACATAATAAACAAAGTTTAAATATATTTTATTAATTAAACATCAATAACAATATTTTTTTTTTCATTAAGTCACTATCAATTTCACTAAAAAAAATATAGTAAAAAAATATGATTTGTTAATTAATAATTTTATAAAATTATATGAAAGAAGTAAAAAGTAGGGTGAGTAGTGATGCGTGAGCATCTTTCCTATCTTTTCCTAGTGAATTTGCATCTAATTTGTTGAGTTTAATAAAGAATTAATTATCTTTTAGCCAATATGGATGCTACTTTGAGTCTTTTGCAATTTTGTTTATTTTAGGTAATATTCGGTTGGATTTGATGGAGTTTCTGCAGCACAAGAATCAAAGGAGATGGCAGCGAGGAGCGACGCGTACGCGTGACTGACGCATGCGCGTGATTTGGAGCTTACCATGGCGACGCGTGCGCATGACTTGCAGAAAAGACCATCGACGCGTACGCGTGACATGCGCCACGTACAGAAAAATGCTAGGGGTGATTTTTGGGCTGTTTTGACCCAGTTTTCAGCCCAGAAAACACAGAGTAGAAGCTGCATAATGGACAAAACATGTGGTCCCCACCCATCAACCGAAGACCTGCTAATTATTCTGATTTAAATTCAAATATTATTTTTAGGAAAATATATTATTTTTAATTTTAGATAATTAGATTTTAAATTAATTTGGATTAGTTATAAAAAGGGATTCCATTAGTTAACTTTAGATGCCATCAGAACTCAGTACATTTACCTGAATCCTTATTTTCTATCTGAACCATGAGTAACTAAACCTCCATTGTTAAGGTTAGGAGCTCTGTCTATTTGTATGGATTGATTTTATTACTTTTTCTATTTTAATTCATGTATGAATTTATAATTTAAGAATTATTTTCGCTCTTTATCTTATGAATTTGGGTGGAACGGAAGTATGACCCTCTTTCTATTTGAGTTCTTGTAAAACTTGGAAAAACTCTTTACTTGAACAACAGCTTGAAAACATATTCTCCTAAATTTTAATTATCTGGATTTAACGGGATACGTGACATATAATCCTTTTATTTTTGGGTAATTAGAGTTTTTGTGGTATATAAACTGGAATTTGATCATGCAGCTTCTAATTGGAAATAATTGACCAAGAAATTGGCAGTTAATGAATTTTAGATGAGACTAGAAAGGTCTAAGGAATTAGTGTCTAGTCACATATAGTTTGCCATAAATTAATCCTACATGATTAAAATAGTTAGTAAGAAAAGTTAATCCAGAAGAATAGATAAATCTGAAACCTTAACTGTTTTCTCCATATTTTCTTCCAATTTTATTTACTTGCCTTCCTTCAATATTCTTTATATTGCTTAATATCTTTTATATTGCCCAAACATTACTTTCTATTTGCCTGACTAAGTCTATTACTCAATTATTATTGCTTGATCCACCAATCCTCGTGGGATCGACCCTCACTCACCTGAGGTATTACTTGGTATGACCCGGTGCACTTGCCGGTTAGTCTGTGGTTGTTAAATCACCACACCAAGTTTTTGACGCCGTTGCCAGGGATTAATTGTAATTAATAACTATCAGTTGTTTGATTGGTTAGATTAGGCGTTTTAGTTTTAATTTAATTTAAATTTTATTTAAAAATTTTTCGAAAAAATATTTTAAATAAATAAATAGCACCAATATTTTTTTTTAATTTCTAAAATTAAGTTTGGTGTTTCCTAGTTAGTTTTATTTTAATTCTTAGAATTCTGTTCTTTCTTCTTTGCTTTCATATTTACCACATGGTGCATTTAATCCTTTTTGGTATTTTGTGCTAAGGAAAAATAATGGAAAGAGATCACATGGGTTACTACTCACACCCAAGTAGTGATTCATATTATGGTGGATGGAGAAACTATCCAAATTTTGGTTGGCAAAGTCAAAACCAAAGAAACTTCAATGCCTTATGTTCCAACTATCAAGAGCCACCACCTCCATATTCATATCAAGAACCACCATCTCTATATTCATACCAAGAACCACCACATCCATATTCATACCAAGAACCATCCTCTTTTTACACTTATCAAGAACCATCATCTCCTTCTTATTCATATCAAGAGCCACAATTTCCTTATTCATCTCAAATACCATCAGATCTTGAGCTCCTCATGAAAGAATTCCTACATGATATAAAGACAAGTGTAAAAAATATAGAGAATTATGTGCAGACGATGATCAAGAACCAGGAAGGAGAACAAGCAAATTCCTTCCCAAGAGATACAATGCAAGATCCTATGGAAGAAATTGAGGAAACTAATCAAAGGAGTTTATACTCCAGTGAATTAGAAAACTTTCCACCTTCACATATGGAAGAAGAGGAAGATGCACAACCTCTCATGCCCTTGGTAAGCAATGAAGAAAGGATTGAATTAGAAGAAAGCTACCAAGAGGAAGAGGTTAAAATTGTGGAAGCTTGCAAAGAGGTAGATGAATTCAAAGAATAACACAAGAGAGTGGAGCTTGCAAAACCTCTTCCAAAGCCATCACCATCCAATACAACATTCAAGTGGGTAAAATTCCTATCCTTAACCCCTTACTTTCCCACTTGAATACAGGCTACTGGAGACGGATGGTCAACTTAGAGCACTTTGTGGCATTAAGAGTAAGAGAAAAATGGTTAGTGGTAAGAGTTGTCAAGCAAGGTTAAATATGGTTGCATGCTCCAATTTGAAGTGCAATGATTGGTGTAGAGCTCAACTGAATGGGTCTAGAAGGTTGTTTGGATGTCTCTGTGAGAATACAGATTGCTTGCCACCCGATGGAAATAATGGTGATCCACAAGAAGACGGATGTAAGAGCAAGGTTTGGGACCTTGGGATTCATTCCCACAATCAATACTCTTGGGGCCTTGTCACTTGCTTCAACTTGCTCAAAGGCGTTAGGTGCCTAGTTTGGGATCCCGGTAGCCATTGGAATTACAAACATTGGTGGAGATTCCTAGATCAGTACAAGCACAATCCACCATGACAAGGAGCTCACCACATGTCCAACTTAAGGACTTTAACTAAAAGTGCTTGGTGGGAGACAACCCACCGTGGTATGATCGTTCCTTTTCATTCTTAGTTATTTTTCGTAGTATTAGTTTTCTTACTTATTTGATTTTTATTGAGTTCTTAGTAATTTTCTGATCATGCAGCTATTTTAGAATGATGCCTCTAGCACAAACAAACCCACGCGTACGCGTACCCCATGCGTGCGCGTCGTTTGTGATTTTCACCATTCACGCGGGCGCGTCAGCGATGCGTATGCGTGACCTGGAAAAACGGCGTCAATATATGTTTGGGCAGAGAGTTGTGCTGACTTGGGGCTGGAAGTGTACTAGAAGCACAAAACTTGTTCACGCGTACGCGTCTTTGACGCGAGCGCGTAATTTGCACAAATGGCCATCCACGCGTGCGCGTGCATGTCGCGCACGCGTCGATTGAAAATCTGGGTTCCCAAGCCACACGAACAGAGAGTTGTGCGTGCGCGCGGATGGCTTCACGCGAATCGCACAAAACCCAGGGCACGCGTACGCGTGCCTAACGCTTACGCGTCATTAAGAAAATTCCGCGACCCACGCGTACGCATCGCCTACGCCGCATAACTACACTAATTCGCCGCCCAGTTTTGATTTTCTTTCCCCCTCTCCCAATCCTAATTCTCTCTTATTCTTTTATCATTTTCTTTTTCATTCATCATAATGTTTATCTCTTTCTATTTTCAGTTCTTCTTTGCTTGAGGACAAGCAAACCTTTAAGTTTGGTGTTAACGCTTCGCTTTAGGGTTTTCTGTTTATTCCTATGGCACCAAAAGGGGGCGAATTATCTTCACTGAGGAGCACAACCTGAAGAATAAAGCAACCACTAGGATAATTAAGGTGGTTGAGTTCCTTTTATTTTTTATTACTCCCCTGTTTTTCTATGTTACGTTTCAGTTTTCTGCTATTTTGCTTTGTTTATCCTTTATTAGTTAGAATCCTAGGACTAGTTTAGTTTTTTCTTAATTGCTTTAATTCTGAAAAGATGTCTCATGTATTACTCACTGAGCTTGAATTCAAATAAAAAATACAAAAGTGATGTATTGCATGAGAAATTAAGTTAATTTTAAAAGTAGTCTTATTTACTTAAATGTGGTGGTATTTTTGTAATTCTGAATGCATGACATGAACAGTGCATATTTTTTATAGTGAAGTTTATGAATGTTAAAATTGTTAGCTCTTGAAAGAATGATGAAAAAAAGAGAAATGTTATTGATAATCTGAAAAATCATAAAATTGATTCTTGAAGCAAGAAAAAGCAGTGAAAACACAAAGCTTGCGAAAAAAAATAAAGAGAAAGAAAGAAAAAAAAAGAAAAATCAAGCAGAAAAAGCCAATAACCCTTTAAACTAAAAGGCAAAGGGTAAAAAGGATCCAAGGCTTTGAGCATTAATGGATAAGAGGACCCAAAGGAATAAAACCTTGGCCTAAGCAGCTAAATTAAGTTGTCCTTAACCATGTGCTTGTGGCGTGAAGGTGTCAAGTGAAAAGCTTGAGACTGAGCGGTTAAAGTCGTGATCTAAAGCAAAAAGAGTGTGCTTAAGAACTATGGGCACCTCTAACTGGGGACTCTAGCAAAGCTGAGTCACAATCTAAAAAGGTTCACCCAGTTATGTGTCTGTGGTATTTATGTATCCGGTGGTAATACTGGAAAACAAAATGCTTAGGGTCACGGCCACGACTCATAAAGTAGCTGTGTTCAAGAATCAACATACTGAACTAGGAGAATCAATAACACTATCTGAATTCTGAGTTCCTATGGATTCCAATCATTCTGAACTTCAAGGGATAAAGTGAAATGGCAAAACTATTCAGGATTGCAGTTGTAAACCCCACTATAAGAAGAGACATGAGCTTAATCGAACTCTCATTCTCATGCAAATTCACATCCTAAGCTTATATTAGTTTTAGTTGCTTGAGGACAAGCAACAATTTAAGTTTGGTGTTGTGATGCGTGAGCATCTTTCCTATCTTTTCCGCATCTAATTTGTTGAGTTTAATTAAGAATTAATTATATTTTAGCCACTATGGATGATATTTTGAGTTTTGTGCAATTTTATTCATTTTATGTAGCATTTGGATGGATTTGATGAAGTTTCTGCAAAGAAAGAGAAAAAACCAAAGAGATAGCAGTGAGGAGCGACGCGCACGCATGCCTAACGCGTGCGCGTAATCTGGAAGTATCCATGGCGACACGTACGCATGACTGACGCATACGCATGATTTAAAGAATTGCACAGCAACGCGTGCGCATGACTTGCGAAAAAGACCATCGACGCGTACGCGTGACTGACACTTACGCGTGACATGCGCCATGTGCAGAAAATGCAGAAAACGTTGGGGGCGATTTCTGGGCCCCATTTTAGCACCCAAGTTAGGTGCGGATCCAGTGAAGCCAAGTGGTCCCCACGTTACAAGACGCAGAGTAGTTAATTAATTATGATTTAAATTCAAATTAGAATTTGAAAATAGGAAAAGATATTATCTTAATTTTAGATATTATATTTTAAATTAATTAGGATTAGTTATAAAAAGGAGAGACTTCCCTTCTATTAAGCAAGTTCCATTAGGGGGATTCCATTAGGAAATTCTATACAAATTTACATTCCGCATTCCATGAGCAACTAATCCTCCATTGTTAAGGTTAGGAGCTTTGTCTATTTGTATGGATTGATTTTATTGCTTTTTCTATTTTAATTTATGCATGGATTTATAATTTAAGAATTGCTTTCGCTCTTTATTTTATGAATTTGGGTGAAACAGAAGTATGGCACTCTTTCTATTTGAGTTCTTGTAAAACTTGAAAAAGCTCTTTACTTGAACAACAGCTTGAAAACAATTTCTCCTAAATTTTAATTATTTGAATTTAATGGGATACGTGACATATAATCCCCTTATTTTTGGGTAATTAGAATTTTTGTGGTATATAAACTGGAATTTGAACTTCACCTTCTAATTGGAATTAATTGACCAAGGAATTGGCAGTTAATGAATTTTAGAGGAGACTAGAAAGGTCTAAGGAATTAGGGTCTAGTCACATATAGTTTGTCATAAATTAAATCCTACATAATTAAATTAGTTAATAAGAAAAGTTAATCCAGAAAAATAGATAATTCTGAAGCCTTAACTATCTTCTACATATCTTATTCCCAACTCATTGCTGCTTGCTTTCTGAAATTCTTAATTTACTGTTTAACGCTCTTTGAACACTCAACATACTATTTTGTTTATCTAACTAAGTAATTTAATCAACCATTGTTGCTTGATCCATCAATCCTCGTGGGATCGACCCTTAATCACGTAAGGTATTACTTGGTACGACCCGGTGCACTTGCCGGTTAGTTTGTGGGTTGTAAAATACCGCACCATCATGCAGCTAATTGAGAACAGGAGCTGAACACTTCAAAAAATAATTTAAATAAAAAAGGAGTACATGACGCGCAAGCGTTGCTGACGCAAACGCATCATATGCATGTGCGTGAAAAATAAAATTTGACAGAGAGTTGAGCGGGAGTAGTGCTGGAAGCATGCTAGAAGCACAAGCCCCACCATGCGGACGCGTCCCTGATGCGTTCGCATCATTTTCCCATCTTGGCTATCCACGCGTACGCGTCCCCCACGTGTACGTGTCCCCCACACATACGCATCGTTTGAAGTTCGTGCGATCCACACATACGCGTGCCTCACTCGTACGCGTCGCATGCGACGCCCAATTGAACTACCTCAGCGCCTAATTTCAAATCATCCACCTCCCAAATTCTAATTCTCTCTTGTTCTTTTATCTTTTTCTTCTTCTTTCATCATATTAATTGCTTTTATGTCTCTCTCTGTTTGCAGTTCTTCTTTGTTTGAGGACAAGCAAACCTTTAAGTTTGGTGTTGTATGACGCTTCGCTTATGGCTTTTCCATCTAACACCAAAGGGAGAAGAAAGTTCTTCATGAAGGAATGAGATGACCACCGACATAACTGAGGTAGTTGAGTTCCTTTCATTCTATTTCTTCTCCATTCTTATTGTGTTATTGTCTGTTTTCTGTTGCTTTGATTGCTTGCATGATCTTTAGTACTTTTAGTGAAAAAAAAGAAGAAAAATTTATCTCATGTATTGCTCACTGAGCTTGAATTTAAAAGAAAAAAAGAAGTGATGTATTGCATGAGAAATTGAGTTATATTTAAGAATAGTCTTATTTACCTAAATGTGGTGGTATTATTTATGATTTTGATTGCATGACATGAACATTGCATATTTGAATTTGAATAAAAGGATGTTGATGTATAAGGAACAGGAATTTAGAGAATTATTATGACTTATCTGAAATAAACAAAAATTTAATCCTTGAAGCAAAAGAAAAAAAACTATAAAAGCAAGTTCCAAGGCTCTGAGCATCAATGACTAGGGAGGTCAGACATGATTAAAAGCTCAAAGAGTTGTTTTCCTAGACATATGCTTGTGGTGTGATTGTGTCAAGTAATCCTTGAGACAAAACACTTAGAGTCAAGATCAATTGCAGTGTACGCCAAAGGCTTTGAGCACCACTGTCTGGGAATAATAATTTTTTTTTAAATATTTAGAACTTAAAGAAAGTTCCCCAGTTAAGTACTTGTGGTGTTTTTGTGTCAAGTAATCCTTGAGACAAAATATTTAAAGTCACGGCTAGGCTCATGGTGCAAAGCACTAAAGAAAAAATTGCTGTGTTCAAGGATTAAATTGAGCTACAAAAGATCAGAGAATTCATAATATTATCCGGATTCTAATTCCAGACGACAGTAACATTCTTCTTATTTAAAGGAGAGTGAGATGCCAAAACTATTCAGGATTGCAGTTATAAACCCCATTATAAGAAGAGACATTGGCTTAATCGAACTCTCATTCTCATGCAAATTCACATCTTAAGCCTATATTAATTTTGGTTGCTTGAGAACGAGCAACAATTCAAGTTTGGTGTTGTGATGCGTGAGCATCTTTCCTATCTTTTCCTAGCGAATTTGCATCTAATTTGTTGAGTTAATAAAGAATTAATTATCTTTTAGCCAATATGGATGCTACTTTGAGTCTTTTGCAATTTTGTTTATTTTAGGTAACATTCGGCTGGATTTGGTGGAGTTTCTGCAGCACAAGAATCAAAGGATATGACAGCAAGGAGCAACGCGTACGCATGGCTGACGCGTGCGCGTAATTTTGAGCTTTCCATGGCGACGCGTGCGCGTGACTGACGCGTACGCGTGATATTAAAGAATTGCACAGCGACGCGTGCACGTGACCGACGCGTCCGCGTGACTTGCGAAAAAGACCATCGACGCGTACGCGTGACTAACGCGTACGCATGACATGCGCCACGTGCAGAAAATGCAGAAAAATGCTGGGGGCAATTTCTGGGCTGTTTTGACCCAGTTTTCACCTCAGAAAATACAGATTAGAAGCTGCAGAATGGACAAAATATATGGTCCCCACCCATCAACTGAAGACCTACTGATTATTCTGATTTAAATTCAAATATTATTTTTTAGGAAAATATATTATTTTTAATTTTAGATAATTAGATTTTAAATTTATTAGGATTAGATATAAAAGGGAGAAGAAACCTCTCTTTTAGAGGCCATAAGATTGGAACTCAGTACATTTACCTGAATCTTTATTTTCTCTCTGAACCATGAGCAACTAAACCTCCATTATTAAGGTTAGGAGCTCTGTCTATTTGTATGTATTGATTTTATTACTGTTTCTATTTTAATTCATGTATGGATTTATAATTTAAGAATTGTTTTCGCTCTTTATTTTATGAATTTGGGTGGAACGGAAGTATGACCCTCTTTCTATTTGAGTTCTTGTAAAACTTGAAAAAGCTCTTTACTTGAACAACAGTTTGAAAACATATTCTCCTAAATTTTAATTATCTGGATTTAACGGAATACGTGACATATAATCCTTTTATTTTTGGGTAATTAGAGTTTTTGTGGCATATAAACTGGAATTTGATCATGCAGCTTCTAATTGGAATTAATCGACCAAGAAATTGGCAGTTAATGAATTTTAGAGGAGACTAGAAAGGTCTAAGGAATTAGGGTCTAGTCACATATAGTTTGCCATAAATTAAATCCTACATGATTAAAATAGTTAGTAAGAAAAGTTAATCCGGAAGAATAGATAACTCTGAAACCTTAACTATTTTTTCCATATTTTCTTTCCAATTTATTTACTTGCCTTCCTTCAATATTTTTTATATTGTTTAATGTCTTTTATATTGCCCAAACATTACTTTCTGTTTTCCTGACTAAGTCTATCACTCAATTATTGTTGTTTGATCCATCAATCCTCGTGGGATCGACCCTCACTCACCTGAGGTATTACTTGGTATGACCCGATGCACTTGCCGGTTAGTGTGTGGGTTAGAAATTACCGCACCAAGTTTTTGCCCAGACAGTGGTGCTAAAAATTTTTTTTTAATATTTCAAAAACTTCTGAAGCAGACCCAAGTGCCACACCTAATGTGAACAATTATTGAGGAATTGGATTCTGACTTTGACAAACCTTCTGAGTACGAGAGTGAGGCTTTAAATAGTCCAATCTCAAGTGATGATGAAGGAAGAACATACTATCATTCATTTAATGAAGATTGTGCTTATGAAAAAGTTAATTTTAAGGTTGGACAAATGTATGACACTATAGATGCATCTAAAAAAGCCTTAAAGGATTACTTTGTTTATGAGGGAAAGGATAAAATTTACATCAAGAATGACAAGGAGAGGATAAGAGTAGGTTGTGCTGGTAAAAATTGTCCCTAGTTGATATTTACATCCTGAAATAGTAAAGAGGGATGTTTTGAAGTGAAGACCTTGTATGATGAACACACTTGAGGAAAAGACTTTGAAAGCAATCTTGCAGATAGGAGATGGGTGATAGGAAAGCTTGTTAAAAGGTTTCTAATTCAACCTACCTTGAAACTAAAAGAGGCAATGACACACATAAAGGAAGACTATAGTGTCAGCTTGAGTGGAAAGACTATTAGCCGGTCCTTAAAGCTAGCTAGGGAGGTTATAATTGACAATGAAAGAGAGCAGTATACAAATATTAGAGATTACTTGATGGAGTTGCACAAAAGCAATCTAGATTCTTCAGCACAGATGAGTGTGATCCCTCAACCTAAGAATTTTCTTATGTTTGATGGAATGTACATTTTATTAAATGCTTGTAAGAAGAGATTCAAAAAAAGTTACAGTCCTCTTATTGGGTTGGATGAATGCTTCTTAAAGGGCTACTATGGAGTAGCTTTTGTTAGCTGTGGGTCAAGATGCAAATAACTAATTATATGTTATTGCATATGCTGTAGTCCACAATGAATACAAGGATACCTAAAAATAGACAGATAGAATAACTGAAGAGGATAAATGAGCATGCATGGAAGTATATGTCTAAGTTTGATGTTGGAGCATGGTCAAAGGCTTATTTTAGCCATGGTTTGAAAGTAGATAATATCATGAATAATATGTGCAACGTCTGAAATGCAAAGATAGTTGAATACAGAAAAAAGTCAATCTTGACCATCTATGAGGAGTTAAGGAGCTATTTGATGCAAAAGATGGCTAGTCACAAGAAGAAACTAGCAAACTATACAGAAAAATTAGCACTAGTGCAACAAAAAATTTAGATAAATTCATCAAACCTCAAAGCCATAGATGGAATGCTATTTAGGCTGGTGTATGAAAGCGTTCTATTTGAAGTGCATAGGTTCCATCATAAAGTGCTTGCGAATTTGCAACACCAGATTTACACTTGCAATGTGTGCCAACTCACAGGTAGGATCTAATTTCTTGTACTTTATTTGTGTAAACTGCAATAACATCTAGTCCTAATTTAACATTATTATATAAAAATGCATAAAGATGTCATATAGACATGTTGTAGCAGCCATTAGAAAGATTGATTTGAAGGTTGAGGACTTTGTACACAAGTGGCTGACTATGAATTCAATCAGAGAGACTTACTCCTATTGTATCTAACCTGTAAATAGTGAAGAGTATTTGAAGTCCACTGATGCTCCAAGGATATTGCCTCCCATTATCAAAAGACTTGCACATCACCCAAAGTAGAAAAGAAGAGTAGATCCGGTAGAGTTTAGAGAGTGAGATGAATACAGACAAGATAAATAGGAGATTTGATGTCACTTGTAGTAAGTGCGGCCAAAAGAGACACTACTACAAGACCTACAAGAATGACACTATAGATCCATCATGCAAGCCAATAACAAAGAAGGAAAGAATTGCAAAGGCCAAACATAATCAACAGACAAAGAAGGTATGAAGCTAAGTACTCTTGTACTATTCCATTTGGGGATCGATCTGTCATTATATTTGATTTGTCAAGAATTTAATTGTCCCAAAAATGAGTTATTCAGGAGTTTATATGTTCTTTATTAATTTTGGTAAGGAGTTAAGTGTCTACTTGGCCTGACTGGATTACTTAACATCTGTAGGCTGATACAGCAATATCCAACAAATCCAACACCCATCATTTACTCCTAGTACTAATAATACTGAAGTGTTACCTGACAATATGGTGGGGCTTAAATGCATTTCGTTTATGCACAATAACATGTTTTATATCTTTATCTTACTGAATGTGTTATGTCAAACCAGACTAAGACTAAAAAGTATAAAAAGAAGATGCCTAAGAGAGCAACAAAACCTATAACAACAACGGAAGAGATCCCTTTATCTCAATCTGCTGCCTAACTAGAGGTGTGACACTTATGGTTATTGACCTCCTTTGTCTTCTTACTAAGCAACTATTAATCAATTGATTATGTACACAGGTTAGAGATGGTAGTAGAGACAAGACAACTAACAGCTTTCAGTTGAATCCATCTGCATGAGTTAGTGAGGTGCCACAACATCCAATCAACCCAGCTCTCTTGAGAAAGAAGCAAAAAATTTTTAGCTCCCAACTCCCTAAGTATTACCCAATCTGTTCTACTAACTATGTCACCATCTATTTTTCTAGTAAATACAAGATAATCTGCTCCACATGGTGTGTTATCTGAGACAGTGACAGTTGCTAGTATTGGAACTGCATCAAGAATTTTTAACTTCATGTCTACACCTGGGTTCAAGCCTCCTAAGAAGATTGGATAAATTGTGATATTTTGTTTCAGTATGCTAGTGTTAGTAGTATGTTATTAGTATTTGAGATTGGGTTTAAGATCTTTTAATAATACATTTTGATATAGCAGCATCTTACTATCTTTAGGAGAAGTATGACATGGTATTAGATATAAGAACATATTTTAATGTGACTTTTTGATGTGATATTTTGGTGTGGTATTAGCTTGCCTTCTTTAAAGAATGTATATGACTGCAAAATTATGTTTATGTTAAATATTTATTTTTGATAACATGAAAGATTATTACATAACTTTATGTTGTATGTTTATGTTATCTATTCAAAATAAGATTGATTATTCATTTAAGTTGGCCTTATTCTTTCGTGCAAACAATTGAACATAAATAATAAAGAAAGTAGAAATAATTTAACAAAAATAGGTAACATTCTTTTTCATTTAAAAATATATTTGATCTACAATAAGATCAGCTACAAGAAAGTGCAACAAATATTTTGCTAATAACATCCTAAACAAAAATTCAAGGCTTTCCCATCACAACTTCAATTACAAATACCAGAATTACAAAACAAACTCTTAAGAATCTATTGTTGCTTACTCCTTTCTCATGTTTAGACATTTTCAAATTTTGCTCTAGTTCAAATAGTCAATCTTCAAGTTTCATCAGTTTTTTTTCTGCCACATAATTTTGGTTCTAATAATATCTCCTATGAACTTTATTTGGAACAACAACACTAGAGTTTTGATAAATAGAGAAGACATATTCATCAAGCCATATGTAAAAATTACAATGGAGTGATGCAGTCTACAAGAATAATAACCACACATCAGTAACATTGAAATATAAATCATTTAATAATAACCACATATCAGTAACATTGAGATAGAAATCGTTTAATAAATAATGAACCTCATGGTTAATAGTACTTTAAAATGTGGGTATTCAAAAAATAGTCTATCTAAATTTTTTTCTAAACCAGATATGTATAAAATAGCATGAACGCCACATTTACATGTACGGACAACAAATCTTCTTCTGATTTGATTACCCACACTTGAAGCAGATCATTCTTTTCCCCTCTAGCTCTTATCATCACCTCCATACTCTTCAACTCCACTCTTGTTCATTTTTTAGGGTTTTGCAGTTTAGAACAACAAATAGGAGAAGAAGAATTTTCATATCAATATTCAATCCACTACGATGTCATTTTCAATTTAAGAATTAGGGACAATTAGATCATTATCAAATTTCATCTGTGCATCGTGTCAGCCCCTATCCAATTCGAGGTTGCCAGCTCAAGAGATAATGGACACCTCATTTCCTTAACAATCTACATAGATATTTTTTGATAGCTTTTAACATTGAACTCGACGGAAGGATTATATTGTCTCAAAATTTATAAGGACAAAAATCGATTTGAGATTTTTAAATTTTCAGAAATTGCATTGTCCCTCGAAATAAAGGTCAGGAACCAAAATTGGCATTTACTTATAGAATATCTTTATAGATGTATACTTGTAGCTCCCTCTTTTAAATTTCAGTAATAATTATTTACTTATTTTTAATTTTTTATGTAGATCACACCAATGAACCGGGACTAATTAAGTTCAGATTCTTTTCCTTCTTCCTAGTCTCTTTATCTAGTGTCTTTACTATGACTTAAAAAGTTTAATTTTGCACAATTTTGTTTAATTAATATTCATTAAACGAGACCAATTCGTCTCGATTTGGATTGGTTCGATTTTCATTTTTCTAAATAAAAAGTTTTACAAGTGTAAAAGAAAACTTCCTACTTCATAAAATAGATAGCAAATAATAATTCAAAAAATTAACGAAACTTATATTAAGATAAGCATAAATACATATAGGTAATTAATGTGAACTGATACAAATTAAACTTCTAAAAACATACTGTTGTGATAAGATAATTTGAGGTGGATGCTTATTTTTCATAAGGCTCAGATTTTCAAGATAAAAATATATTTAATAAAGTTTGAAAAATAATGATAATGTACATGTATAAATAAAGGAGCAAGTTCTAAGACAAGAACATATAGCAACATTAAAAATATTCTTTCCCCTTTCATATACAATTCTTTTTCTTTCTATTTCTCTCTTTAAGTTCTTAAGTTACAAAATATATATAATACTAGTAAATAGATAAGTTACTACTATTATTATATTGAGATAATTATATTAGTGAATACTAATTCTAGAGTCTTCTATTCACACTTCTTTATATTTATTATATTTTATTTATTTATTTTACAACACGTTATCAGCACGAAACTCTAATCAAATTTTAGGAAGACTCAAGTAACAAATTTTTATCATGTCAAAATTCTCTCATCTTGAATTTAATGCTCTTAATATATCTGAAAACAACTATTTATCATAGATACTGGATGCTAAAATCCATCTTGATTCAATGGATCTTAGAGATACCATTAATGTTGAAAATAATATATTTCAGAAGGATAAAGCCAAAGTCATGATCTTCCTTCGTCATCATCTTGACGAAGGATTGAAAAATGAATATCTTACATTAAAAGATCCTACAAATTTGTGGAAAGACCTTGAAAAAAGGTATAATCATCAAAAAACGGTGATACTTCCTCAAGCCTGATATGAATGGACACACTTGCATCTACAGAATTTTAAATTCATAAATGAATATAATTCAGCAATGTTTTGAATCACCTCACGAATGAAATTTTGTGGGAAAAATATAACTGATAATGATATGTTAGAAAAAACTTTCTCGACCTTCCATGCCTCGAATGTGCTCCTACAGTAGTACTATCGAGAAAAAGGATTTAAAAAATATTCTGAGTTAATTTCTTGCCTTCTTGTTGTTGAACGAAATAATGAGTTGCTCTTAAAAAATCATGAAGCGTGCCCAGCTGACGCCGCCTCATTTTCTGAAGAAAATACAGCAATCATTAACCCAGAAGAGGTAAATAGCAATGTTTTAGTAACAAGAAAAATTATGGAAGAAAAAAGAAGAATATGTTAATACTATTATTGGCTCAAGCAATGTGATAGAAGACTTCGGAAGAGCTATAATTTTGTTTTCTGGAGGAACAAAATTCATAATAAATAATGCACTAATATCTACTAAGTCTCTAAGGAACCTATTGAGTTTCAAAGATATTCACCGAAATGGATATCATATTGAAACAATGAATGAGGAAAATCATGAGTACTTATGTATCACACCTCATGATTTAAATAAAAAGATTATATTAGAAAAGTTGCTCTCACTTTCATCTGGGTTATATTATACCAAAATTAGTGCAATTGAATTATATGCCATTGTAAACCAGAAGTTTACTAGCCCAAATAAATTCATAACTTGACATGATTGATTGGGTCATCTGGGAACAACCGTGATGCAGAGAATTATTAAAAACTCTCATGGACATTCACTAAAAAACCAGCAAATTCTTAAATCTAGTAAATTTTGTTGTGCTGCATGTTCTCAGGAAAAGTTAATTTTAAGGCCATCACCAGTAAAGATTGGATTTAAGTCCCCTGAATTCCTAGAAAGGATTCAAGGCGATATATGTGGACCTATTCATCCACCATGTGGATCTTTTAGATATCTTATGGTCCTAATAGATGCATCTTCGAGATGGTCACATGTGTGCTTATTGTCTTCTCGCAACCTGGCGTTTACGAGATTACTTGCTCAAATTATTCGATTAAAAGCACAGTTTCCATAAAATCCAATTAAAGCAAATCATCTTGATAATGCTGGTGAATTTACTTCCCAAGCTTTTGATGCTTATTGTATGGCTAATGGAATAAGTGTTGAACATCCAATAGCTCATGTTCACACACAAAATGGGTTAGCAAAATCACTTATTAAACGCCTCCAGTTAAGATTGAGAGACAGAGACTGAGAGTCTAAGATTGAGAGACAAAGACTGAGAGACAGAGATTGAAATAAGTCTCCGTATTGTGTTTGGTGTAATGTGGGAGACATAGATTAAAATAAGAATGAAGCTCTAATTTAATTTACACAAAGGGTAAATTTGGAATTAATTAATTGAAATGGAAATATTTTAAGTAAAAAAATGTTATTAAAATTTTAGTCTCTATCTTCAAAAATTTCAGTCTCCTGTGTCCCCACTTTTTGGAGGTATTGAAAAACTGA